>NC_056745.1:276827942-277122942 GCF_019279795.1 Protopterus annectens
AGATACAGAAGAGGGGGTTGGAAGATCGGAGAAGATGATTTGTATTATAGTGGGTGAGAAGTTGGCCTAGTGCAGGGTTTTTTTCTGGATGTGTTATCGCATTGTAGGCAAAGACTAATTGGTGATATTTTAGTAGCTGGGGAAGTTCCAGCCATTGCAGTTCATTGAGAGCCTGGCAATGGTGGGTTCTAAAGGTGGAGTCATTTGCAAACTTGACGATTTTACTATAACATGATTTTGGTCTGGCAAGGTCAAGTTTTCTAAGTTGGGTAAGAATTGGAGCAGCATACATTAGGGTAGACAAGAGGTGAGTTTGGGCTAGGGTATAGCTTTAGTGTACGTACAAATTAAAGAGTTCCATAAGTATGGTGAATTATGACTTAACAACTTAGAGGCAGTAACGAGTTTAATCCTTGCTGTATTGCACTTTACTAGCTGGTTTTATATATTTGTAAAGCTTAGTAACCTGAAAGATAGTTGAAAACAGGTGCTTGTATCAATGCACATATCTAGTTACCAGAAACAGATTAATAAATGGAAAAAAACTTTATTAATTGTGATTGTCAAAAACAGAATAGACTACACAATGAGAAGTCATTGGAATGGGATACAGACCTGTCCTCCCTTTCCTCCTTCCAGAAATGTAAGGAGTCAGTGCTAGATCTGGTACCTAGTATGTCTCAGGCAGCATGGCTATGAGTAAATAGTAGGACTGGATTGCTACCACGGTGACTGACTGCAGCAAAAGCAAGTACTTTGTGCAAGTCGACCGATATTAATGTGGGAAGCTGTCAGAGGCCTTACGGGAAGCCCAGTAAGACTGAGCCATTTACCAATGTGTATTAGTAATCCACCTTTGCAAAGATTTCACACACACAATTGTATGTTTGAAACTGGTAACACAGTAAGGGTTGCACTTATTTCCATGACAACACACTCTATCTGGACTAATTCAAATGCTTTGTGTGTATTTGTCTGGAGTTTTTTCATCAGGAGCAATCCACAGTTCCACTTCCTTCAGTAAAGGTGAGGATCTTATAACACACACTTGTAAAATGGTGATAACAAACATGCAGATGTGTTCAGTATTTTACTTCTTTTAGGATCATCTGAATCAAGGACAGCTTTCAGTTACTGAAATGGTTCACAGTTGTTCAGTCAAATTCCTGACAAACTATTTCATAAATATTCACTTTCTGTAGAGAAAAACAGCAGACTCTCATGGAGTGCATCAAGTCTCTACAAGTACCTTGCTTTCAAAGCAAAGATCTTTAGCTTCAGTGTGTTAATCAACCCTAGATTAACACTTCTTTTCCCTTCTTTTAAGTATTTTTTAATATACATGGCACAAGCAAGATGTTTGTTTCTAGTTGCATAGTCTCTAATTCTGGAGACTCAATATCAACTATCAGTAACTCCCTCTTGCAACTCCAGTAAGTCAGACACAGCCCCCCCCACTCCCACGCATACACGCACACACACACACACACACACACACACACACACACACACACACACACACACACACACACACACACACACACACACACACACACACACACACACACACACACACACACACACACACACACACACACACACACACACACACACACACACACACACACACACACACACACACACACACACACACACACACACACACACACACAAGCAACCTGCTACAATTCAGCATGTTTTTAAATCAGAGGGACACAAGGATATATACAAATAGATCCTTGTGTATGAAATGTAAATCTTTTCCTTGCCAGATAAACAGCAAAGTACATTCATTAGGTCCTTAATCCCTCCTTATTGGTCCTATATAGACTGACTACACTGATAGTTATAAATCCTAAGTATATATTTTTCGTTACCACCCGACACAACCATTCACATGTTTTAGAATAATTGGTCTATCACTTTTACACCTTTAAGGATACAATAAACAAAAAAAATAAAATGGGAAGATGGATCTCCTTTGCTGAAGGTAGCCAAAAAAAAAACAAAAACATTGCCTGCATAACCTTAGCTCAGACAGTCCTTAAAGGGGTAGTGCACCACATAGAACATATGTATTAATAGGCATTGTAACAAATGCTCATTCTTACAACTTGACTGGCAAAATATGAAAAATACAGTTAATATCAGTGTGCACAGTCCTATCCGGACACATCCTTAGACTTAAACAGTTCCCTCAGTATAGATAAGGTATTACTGGAATACATAATCTCCAAATGTTCTTGTTTGGGAATGCTAGCCAGTTGGAAATATGACAGAATGTACTTGCAAATTTAACATATGCCTTTATACCATATCCTAAATCTTTCCTTTACCAAAGAAGTTGTGCCATACTCTATAGTTTCTCCTAAGGTAACCCGTGCTGCTTTTGGTGAAGACTTTCACCCTATCCCTTATCTAAGCCCATTATCCTTTAGCTAACATGCTTGGAAAAGTTGCTTACCCACAGAGGTAGGAACACAATAAATATGGATTACTGTTTCATTCACAGCATGGAATTAGTAGAGGGTATATGGTAATTGCCACTTATAGTCTCAGTAATACTATCTATGGAAGCAGAAAGAAAGAGCTACTAATGGATGCAATTCAGATGTGCTTTAAAAGAACAGAATAGAATAGTTGATCACTCCTGACTTCAAAACAAATGCTTTGCGAGAAAGATCAGTTAACCTGTTCTAGAATTACCTCTAAGGCAGAACCCTTCGGGTATTGGTTAATAAAACTTATTCAAAGTAGGTCTACTAAGATTGGAAGTACCCCAACATTCTGACTTTTGGCCCATATCATACTCTGTCTCCTTATTAATAAATTTCTGCTGAACCTTCCAAAATCAAAAGTCACATAGTATGCAGACAACTTAAGGTTAATGAAAGCAAACAAAACAGTTACTGTGGTGAACAGAGATACAGAAAGACTTTAAAATGCTCTGGTACTAGCTTTATAACAGTAAACTAACTCTAGTATAAGTGCTATTGTGATTATGCTTATGCTGGGAAGAAGACGACTCTGTTAAGCGTCTTTCTGACACTGAAAGTGTGGTTATGTTGGAGCACTAACAGCAGCCACCATTTCAACCTGTTAGACATGGAATTTGGACAAAGCCATAAATAATGGAGGGGACAAAGGTCCAAAAAATAGGGGCAATTTTTTTTAAATATTGCTGTTACAAACTTAGAAAGCTGACAGAATAACAGGTTTTGCATTAGCATGGATTTTTTTGAAGCGTATGAAGTCTGAATCTCAAGTGTCTGTCATTATTTTCTGACTTCTGTTCTGAAAGATTTGCCAGAAAACTACAATTTAATGAGTAACAGCCAGGACAAAAATATGAGGCAATAATTTGGACATTCTATGAAAATCTGTACACTTGAGAGGTATGGCAGCACTGGAAGCTTTAACAGCTTTAAAGGCTGTAATATACTTTCTACTGTCACATGAACAAAAAGTATGACTGCGAAGTGTCTAACAGTATTTAAAGCTGCTGCTTGTTCTGAAGTGCACCTTAATTGTGTGGCAATGCTAAGAATTCATTTTAAAAGCTGTAAAACATATTGTACTCCTACACTTTTTTCTATAATTCAGTGTACATTGGAGCAGTCAAACTTAGTTTATATGATCATAATCAAGTAGCCATCTGTTCTCAAAAAGGATATCAAGATTTACGTCTCCAGCAAATTTCTTGACATCCACTTCTCAAACATATAACAAGTGAGACATAATCGGAGACTGAATCATTATCTTCTATGTTAATACCAAAAACCTTCTGCTATGAATTTTGTATTTCACAGAGATTAAAACAGATTGATGTACTACAAATATTCAAACTGAGAATTATAAATATTTAAGAGTTTGGCAGGGCCTCACATTATCTCTTAAGTTTCATGCTTCAGCAACACTGGATAAAGTCCTTAAAGAACTAAAACTGAGCTACGAGCTGGTGAGCTTTCTTTCTCCAGACGATATAACAGGTACAGGAATCAACCTAACAGTGTAAAGATTAGAATATGCCTTCCAACTGTGGCCCTAAATTCATTTAATAACAGAAGCCTGTTACAACTCACAATAAACAAAATATCAGTTCATCTCATTGCAGAAAATCAGTACTTTTCATTCTTGAAAGACAATTAAGTTCCAGGAACTGTTAGGTTCACTATGTTCTTGTTCATCACTACAATTAAATGACTACACCTTAAATACTATTTCCCCACTGGCTCACACGCTAAATATTGCTTCCAATATTTTTCTCTATAAGGTCTCAAAATCAAGGTGCTTTTATGGTCTCTCTGGTCATTAGGTGAGAAGACCTTCAGTAAAGCTGCAGCTATGAAATCAGATCATTTGTCAACATATATCGAAACTAAACAAAATCAACTAAAATTTAAGTCTGAATATGTGAACAATTTAGCAACTAGAAACCAGTATCACTGCTAAAGAGACAATAGTTAATTGCCCTTAAGTTGTTAGTTCCTCATATTCTATGAATACTTGTGTTTTGTCTCTCACATCTTCGTGACAAATCCCATTAGCTCCATTGTATGATATCAACATTGAATGAATTTTGTCTGTATGCTGATTTACTCAACAGTTAACTCATGTTTTGTCCATCTGCTAATTGTTATTATCAAGTAAAAAAAGTATACATTTCTTCAGGTATGTTCTTATGAACTTTCTGTACATTATGGCAGATATTGAGTTGTTATAATTCCTAATCTATGAAATGTATGAAAAAGATAGAGCTTACAAAGAATGTTTAAAATATAGATCTCCTCAAAATCTACAACACGTTAAAGAACCATGTGAACATACTAAAAGATTATCGCAGACAAAAAAAATCTATTTCAGTAATCCCTTACTAAATCAGGCTACCAACCTTAAAAAAATCTGGTCTTCTATTAATAATATACTTCATCCTCGAACATCCACCACTCCTAATACTGCCTCAAATAGTACTCCCTCTGAAACAGATGTTCAATTTAACATACATTTTATAGAAAGCATTAAAGCCCTTACTAAAGATTTTCCTCCCAACATCCTGACATGCCATCTCGTCAATTAGCAAACACCCTCTGTTTCACCCTAAAACCTATCCCATCCCAACCTCCTGCATCATATCACTACTTCTTAAACTGAAACCCTGTTCTCCGGTAGATAGTCTCCCAGCAGAACACCTCAAGCTGGCTGCAAGTTCCATAGCCGATCCTGTGTCTCTTCTAATTAATAGATCTATCAAGGAATCATATATTCCTTCTCTATGGAAAAAAATTCTTCAGCATCCCCTTCATAAAGGAGGAACCTCATCTGACATAACCAATTTCATACCTATCTCCATATTATCCCTTTTGTCAAAAATTCTGAAGTGCATTCACAGCCAACTTCTTCAACATATTCTTCAGGAAAAGCTCCTGACCCCAAAACAACATGATTTTAGACCCACTCATAGCAATACCAGGGCCTTATTAACTGTCACAGATACTATTAACAAAACAGAGACAAAGGCAAACTTTTTTCCTCTAGTTTCCTTGATCTCTCTAAAGCTTCTGATCTAGTGTCTCACCAAAAACACCTCTACTGACTGTCTTCTCTTGGGCTATTACAACCCAGATTACTATGGTTTAACAGCTGCTTAAGTGATAGATACCAGTCTGTTAAATGGCTCTCCACTTTTTCTCTCTTCCTTCCCGTGTATACTGGTGTGCCACAGGGCTCCATTCTCAGCCCTCTACTCTTTCATATATTCACTAACAATTTACATAAATCCTCTCAGCAAACTTCCCTCATAGAATATACTGATGATTCTGCCGTAATATGCATTTTTGACAACCTAATAAATTTTCAGAGAATTACTCAAAAAGCCTTTAACTCTGTTGAAAGTTGATATCATCAGGATAATCATCTGCTACTAAATCCCTCCAAAAAAATAAATTACTTTTCTTTTTTCCAAACTCCCATTTCCATGAAAAAAGTAACTTTAAAAATTCTTCCTTAAATAATACCATTACAAAACTACTTGGCATGACAATCAACAACAATCTTAATTCGATTTACATATCCACAACAGCATCAAAAAAAACCATCAAAAACTAGTCATCTTACATAAAGTAAAGAAATTCCTTCAGAGTCTGCCGAAGTAACTCTAGCTACCACTTATCTCTTACCCTCTGTTAGGGTTGCCACCTTTCCAGATGCCCAAAGTGGAACATTTATTGTACAAGCCTGAGATTTTGCAGGACAAAACATATCCACAGCCAGTGAAAAGAACAGAACTTCACTTTTTTTGCCAAAATAAAAGCTTGCCCTTGTAGCATTTTAGTTTTTTATGCTATTTCATACAACATGTAGGTGTTTCAGATACAAAAAAAGAAGTTATGTTCTTACCATAACATTCCATGTGGAGTGTTCCTCTCGCCTTTGTTCTTACACATGGGTGTCGGAGCCGATCCTCGGCTCCGAGTCAGCCGCTTAGCAAAGCTTTGCATCCAGAAGAAGCTCGAGACCAACCTACCTCCCACAATTCCCTCTGCCTTCACCTCAGATCTAGTTTGCAAGAAAAAAACAACACCAGACCCAGCAACAACAATGTAAATATCCAAAGAATACATACGTATACACAAGGAGCGTAAGTAATTCAAGCCAGTAGTACAACAGAGAGATCACTAGTGGGAGACAAACAGACCAGACATCCAAACTGGGCGTTCTTCCTGACCTGAGGGTGGGAGGGTGGGGATGTAAGAACAAAGGTGAGATGAACACTCCACATGGAACGTTATGGTAAGAACATAACTTTTTTATGTGAGAGTGTTCAATCTCGCCGTTTGTTCTTACACATGGGTAGCGTCCCTAGCTCCGTGACCCTGAGAGACTCACGGAAAAATGTTCCTGAGCACAGTGGAACCAAAAGTTGCTCTGTCCCTGGAAATTCTATCCACTTTATAATGAGTGATAAACGTATGTGGTTTAGACCAAGTGGCGGCTGCACAAATAGTGTCCAAAGGCAGGCGAGCCGCATGAGCCAAAGATGTAGAAACTGATCTAGTAGAATGTCCTTTTGGTTTGGTGGGCAAACTCTGACTAGAAGCAGCATAAACGAAGGTAATACAATCAGTTAGCCATTTGGAGAGAGTACGCTTCGTCACTGCCATGCCCTTTTTGTTATCCGCAAAGGCTATAAAGAGTTGGTCTGCTTTCCTATGATCTTTAGTTCTGTCCAGGTAGAATCTGAGTTGTCTATGAACATCCAACTTGCGCAACATATATTCCAGCTTATTGGAATGATTTTTGAAAAATGTGAGAAGCTCAATGGATTGATTAATGTTGTTAACTGAACAAACCTTAGGGAGGAAAGAAGGGTTGGTGCGTAAAGATACCCTGTCCGGGTGAAAAATTAAATATGGCTGTTTAATGGAGAGAGCTTGAAGTTCCGAAACTCGTCTGGCTGAGGTGATAGCTACTAGGAAGAGAGTTTTCCAGGACAAGAACTTTAAGGAACAGGAAGAAGCTGGTTCAAAGGGTGGTAACATTAGTTGGGATAAGAGGAGATTTAGATTCCAAGGAGCCGTAGGAAACCGAACCGCTGGTCTAAGATGAAAGGAGCCTTTCAAAAAGGCTTTACAAAGCCTATGAGCCATAATGGGCGCTCCATTCTCTCCTACATGAAAGTTAGAAATAGCAGCCAACTGAACCCTCAAGGTGGCAGTAGAGGCTCCTTGGTGAAACAGCATGGATAGGAATTCTAAAACCTTGTTTAGCGGGGCTATTAAGGGATCCAAATGCTGTGCAGTCGCCCAGTAGACGAAACGTTTCCAATTACTGGTGTAAATTTTTGTAGTAGAAGCCTTATGAGAGGTTACTAGAATGTCTTGAACTGCCGGAGAGAGAAGATCAGACCTGGCTAAGAAGGGAAGCGGAGCAGCCAAGCTGCTAACCTGAGGGACAGGAGCGACGGGTGGGGAGCTCCTGACGAATGAGTCAGTAGGTCTGGCACCAGGTCCAGAATCCAGGGCTCCCGTATTTGGTGTGCTTGAAGAAAGGGGAACCAAATCTGATGAGGCCAGAATGGGGCAATGAGAATTACAGTCCTTTCTAGATCCCTGGCTTTCTGGAGAAATCTCGGTATCAGAGGTGTAGGGGGAAAAGCGTACAGGAGACCCGGGGGCCAATCGTGAATCAGAGCATCCCTGGGGACATCCCCTGGAGGGGGTAACAGGGCCAAAGTAGCTTCTGCATTTGGTGTTCATTGGAGATGCAAACAGATCGCAGCAAGGCTGGCCCCACTTGCAGAATATCATTTCCGCTATTGTCTGGTTGAGGGACCACTCGTGAGGTAACAGGATGGCTCTGCTCAACCTGTCCGCTATGACATTGGATAACCCCGGGATGTGCATTGCTATCAGAAAGCAACCCGTGGACTCTGCCCATTGCCAAATTCTCATGGCCTCTCTGCACAACTGGTAAGACTTGGTTCCTCCTTGTTTGTTTATGTACCAAACTACAGACATGTTGTCCGTTTGAACTGCAATGGTCCCTAGAGGTAGAAGGGGGGAAAAGTGTTGCAATGCTAGAAACACTGCCCTCATCTCCAGGACATTGATGTGCAGGTTGTACTCTAAACTGGTCCATTCACCTTGGACTGTCTGTCCCTGAAAGATGCCCCCCCACCCTATCAGGGAAGCGTCCGTGGTCACTGTGGCTGTTGGTGTGGGTAACACAAACGGTCGGCCGCTGATGAAATTGTGATTCTGTAACCACCAAGAGAGGTGTGCTTTGCAGGTGTTTGTAATGTGAATTTTGTGTGTCAGCGGTAACTGTTGGAATGACCATTGTGCGAATAGCAGCCATTGGAGAACTCTCATGTGTAGTCTTCCCATGGGAAGTGCAATGAGGGAAGCTGACATGAGTCCCAAGACTTTCAGGACTAGTTTGGCTGGGGATTTCTTGGACAATAGAAGGAGAGATATGTGATTTTGTAGGGAAGCTATTCTTGCGGAGGGAAGTCTTAGAAGCAAGGAACGGGTATCCAAATCTGCCCCTATAAATGAAATATGCTGCGATGGCTGTAACGCAGATTTTTCTAAATTTATCGAAATCCCTAGCTGAACACAAAGGCTGAGTGTGTAGTCCCTGGCTTGTATCAATCGACGCTCGGTGGTGGCAGTAAGGAGCCAGTCGTCCAGATACGGAAACACCCGGAATCCTAGGCGTCTCAAGTGAGACGCTACCACTGCCATGCATTTGGTGAAAACCCTGGGGGCTGAGGATAGACCAAAGGGCAGGGCCCGAAACTGAAAGTGGCTGGCTCCCAGCCAGAAGCGCAGGTGATCTCTGGACGCTCTGGCCATTTTGATGTGGTAGTATGCGTCCTTGAGATCTATTGAGCACATCCAGTCGTCCTTCTGTAAAAATGGAAGGATCAATTGAAGCATGACCATCCGGAACTTTTCTTTTTTCACATGGGTATTGAGATTGCTTAGGTCCAGAATTGGCCTCCAGTCCCCTGTCTTTTTTGGAACTAAAAAGAACCTTGAGTAAGTTCCGGATCCTCTTTGGTTCGCCAGGACTGGTTGGATGACTCTTTTTTCTAGCAGCTTTGATATTTCTATAGCTGCAGGTTCTCGCAGATGGGGCGGTACATCTGGGAATCTTTTCTGTGGTAACAGGGGAAATAGAAATGGGATTTTGTATCCTCTGGTAATAATGCTTTTTACCCATTTGTCTGAAGTAAGGCTTTGCCAGGCCTGAGGGTATAAAGCTAAGCGACCCCCGACTGCCTCCAGAGCAGGACAGTCGGGCCTCCTTTCAGGAGTGCTGGAAAGGCTTCCCAGGGATGGTATCCCTGTCACCTTGGTTTTGTGCACCCCCTCTGCCGCCAGGGCGGCGTCTTCCTCTTCTGCCCCCCCCTCTGCCTCTGGAGGGGGCATCACCCTGTGTGCCTGGGAAAGAATCCTGGGGTTTGCGAAACCACATTTTCCCACCTCGTTGCCCTTTGGGGTACGGTCTGGATGGGGTGGAAAAACGGACTCCGACAGCAGACAGAGTCTTTCCCTCTTGCTCACACCAGGTCAGGGTCTCCTTTACTTTGGGGCCAAAGAGAGTGGCACCATCAAAGGTGGTGTTAGTAAAGGAAGACTTGAAGGCTTCCGCAAAGGAGCACAGGTGCATCCAGGATTGTCTACGAGGAGCAATCGCTGAAGCCGCAGCCCTACTCGACCCTTCGGCTGCATACGAGATGAGCCTCATGGACGAGTTTACAGTAGCAATAAGGGTATTAAGCTGTGCTGTAACCTTATCCGAGACAGCAGCATCTGTAGTACCCTGGAGGGTATCTCCCAACTCTTTGACTAGATCCCTCTGTAATCATGTAAAATGTGTCAAATAGTTCAGCGATTGCATGGAGAAAGTCGCTGAACTGAAAATGCACTTCCCATATCTGTCCATGGTCCTGGAATCTCTGTTAGGAGGATGGACAGATGAGGAAGATTCGGACATCTCCTTTTTCGTGGCAGCTGCCACCACCATAGCGTCCACTGGAACTCCCTTAGTGAGGTATGCCTTATCCTGAGGGGCCGTTATATATTTATTAGGCTTTCTGGGGACTGGCTCCACTGTGTCAGGTGTCTCCCATGCCCTTCGAGCAATTAAATCCATTAACTCGTCGAAGGGCGGAGTGACCCTGGAGGAAGAAGGGCGAGCACCAAATGCCTTCAGCAAAACCAACTCATCCTCAGAAGGGGGTAGGGCTTGCCAATCACCTCTCTGTTTCAGGATCTCCAGGATGTCAGAAAAGGAGACATCCTCCAAGGGTGATTTTGGGGACCCTTCTGACTCATCTAAGTCAGTGTCTGATGTTAAGGACTCCTGTGGAGAATCCAAGTGCCTCCTCTTGCACAATCCTTTCCTCGGTACGTCATCGGGGGGGCATCCGATGAAGCCTCCGAAGAAGAAGGGGCTCCCTCTGGGGGTGGCTGAGACACTGGTGCTCGACGCTTTTGTGTAGTCGTAGGTGCAGAAGAGGACAATGGCCCTTTGTGGGAGGGAGAAGTTGCTTCTGCTGAAGTAGTTGTCTGGGAAGACAATACCTTCCTCATAAGGTCGAAGGCCCCTGGACCCCGAGCCGAGTAATGCCCCGGTTCCGAAGAATGCGGGGGAATCTCCGACGTGGAAGCCAAGGGCACCGACCCCGAGGACGGCGCCGAAGTGATCCGTGCCAAGGCGCAGAGAGGGAGAGTTGGCACCGAAACATTGGTTCGACTCTCGGTCCCGGAACCAAGGATAGATTGACGGCTCCGCAAGTCCGGTAGTGGTTCAGATGGAGTCGAGGTCAACAGTGCCGACCGAGAAAGAGACGGTTCCGGCACCAAGGGCTCCACTATCACCAGATCAACGTCTCCCGGCTCCGAGGGCTGAGTAGGCCTCGGAGGAGGACCAGATGGAGATAAAGGAAGGCCTTTGAGTCTCGACACTAACTGAGAGGAGACTGCAATGAGTTTGGACAGGGCCGTGTTCTCCATTAGCTTCTGCACCACACGATCTACGTCGGTGTCGGAGAGGGGCCTGGAAGATCGCGTCGAAGGAATCAAGGACGGTGCCGACCTCAAAAGAGCAGGAGGTGGAAGCTCCATCACCGGTTCCAAGACTCGAGGCTCAGTGACAGACAGTAGCTCGACACTCGGCCCCGAAGTCTGTGGAACCGGTGAACGAACTTTAAAGGAAGAACTTGGAGCCGATGACATGGGCTCCGAAGTCCTCGACTCTGAGGATTTAGAAGTCTGGTCTGACTTGTCTAAAGCCTCTTGGAAGGCAGGCTTCAACAAACCTCTGTCCATAAGCTTCCTGCGCCTATCTGTCACGACCCTTCCACTAAAGGAATGACATATGGAACAGTCTTCCCGAAGATGGAGAGGGCCAAGACAGTAGACGCAGGAGCTATGATTGTCGGTGACAGACATCTTCTGTCTGCACTGACATCTCTTAAAACCTGATTTAACCTTGTCTGACATTCTGTAAGAAAGGAAAAAAAAAGTAAGGTATTGTAGATTGTCAAAAAACTCTGTCAATTAGTGAGAAGTCACAGCAGTAATATACCAAGTATCCAAATCCGAGTTTTTAGTAGGTGGGGTAGGCCTTAGGTAACTTAAACTAAATATAAATGTATTAATACACTATATATATAGCCGAAGGAAGGCCAGACCATACACACACACACACACACACACTAAACAAAGTCTATATCCTAAGAGTTTTCAAGAAATAAATCTTTGAAAAACTTTAGCTTATCTGTCCAAGTTGGCTCAGAGCTCTTCAGAACGATGCGATCAGTTGCAGCGGCAAACTAGATCTGAGGTAAAGGCAGAGGGAATTGTGGGAGGTAGGTTGGTCTCAAGCTTCTTCTGGATGTAAAGCTTTGCTAAGCGGCAGACTCGGAGCCGAGGATCGGCTCTGACACCCATGTGTAAGAACAAACGGCAAGATTGAACACTCTCACATCAACTGTTTTATGCAACTGTTAAAGAAAACTTAGGAAATATTTTTGTCTTGAAATCTCAGAACATTTACCATTTTTCATTTTTTTCACAGTAAACAAATGCCCAAAGAGGGGCTGTCCCATGCAACGAGGAACAGGTGGTAATCCAACACTCTGTCCTATATGGAGCCTCTATCATGACCAACCTACAAACCCCACTTAGTTTTAAGCTTGAACAGTGCTATAACAAAGTTGCCAGATCCACTTGCAATAAACCTTACCAGATGCACCACTGTTTAGCACTAAAAACACTTAGCTGGCTCGAGCTTCCTCACTAGCTATCTTATACTCAGCTCACCTTAACTCATAAAATCATCCATACCCCATCGGCCTGCCCAGCAATTAGACCCCTACTCCAATATTATCTTCCAAATCATCCCTTTCTGTCTAATAATAAACCACTGCTTACCATATACAAACCACAAATGGCTGCTGGAGTCAGTCTCTATTCCAATAGTGTAGCTACAACTTGGAATAAAATTGCAATATCAGTCAGGTATACTACACACGTTTGTCTTTTCAAGCCATTACTAAAATACTGCTTCTCTGCCTACTGATTTTGTCTCTGCTCCTTTTCTGGGATGCAGTCTCTAACACCCTTCATGACATTTCTTAAGCCTCCCATTAAAGCACTAAATCGCTTAACTCTGTTAGCACTCAGAATTGCATATCTCCTCTAATACCTCACTCTACTGTATTTCGTAAATTACTCCTACGTATCTTATACACCACTCTTCTATCTGTAAAGTCTGAGTACAAGGCTTGTAAATTTAATGTTTGTGAATATCAGTACAGATTTTATACTATTATGCTACGTATTCACTGAAACTGCATTATAAAACTTGTTATTGTAAATATTGATTGCATTAAATATGATACCTTGGAGTTTCCCCAGGATCTCGACTAAAAAAGTGAAACTGTGCCCAGTCGGACTTTCTCAGTAAACAAATGTCAGTAAATAAATAGTGTACTAAAGCTTACTTGATGCCAATGTATGTGCCCTGTGTGCCTAGCACAAGGCTAAAAAGGCTCATTGAACCAACCTACTTACCAGTTAAACAAACAAATTCACCTGATGGGGTTGTCTTGCTACTAAATGCAGTTCTGATACTTCAGTAAAGGTGTTTAAAAAATACATTTTGTGTTATGGTCAGTAGCAGGTTAAAGTATGGACTCACAGGCATATAATAGTGATGTATTTATTTCATTCACTTTTTGGAAGGCATGGGAGAAATTTTGTAGGTGCTATATTCTGCAAGGAATTGTACTTTTTTGTCAAAAGTCTATATGGATGGATAGGGTGCATTCTTGTTTAGTGTGGCGTTTCAGGTACTGTATTATAGGTAGTTTCAAGTCTCTGAGCTGTCTAAGACAGTAAAGCAAAGATGATAATGAAAGTCTTGCCAAATACAAGTGCATGTTTTAGTATTAATGGGCCTGACTATAGATAGCTAAGAACAAAACAGACAAAAAGACAAGAGCCATCAGGAACTGCAGTATTCACAGGCAGGTTTGACATAGGATATGCTGGAATAAGTTAATCACATCATCCAGAACTGATGGAAGCAAGAAAGGCCTTCCTGTGCTAACAACCAGAGAACTCTATGGGTGGAGCAGAATCCTGCAATACTAGTGCAAAAGCTAATGGCATACATATGAAGTGAATTATACAGCAGAGCTCTGACAAGGCAAAAGCAGAAAAATATATAGGACTGGTGTGTTGGAATTAGAAATAAAGAGAAAATGGGGATAGAAACAATGGTTTTCCTGTTATGAAACTGTGAGAAGGGAGTCATGCTGTAATGGCCTCTCATGTTCACAGTGAAATTAGTTCAGACATTTGGTACCAGCAGCTGAGATTCAACTCCTTCCAATACACCAAAGAAAGCTGATGATTTCAAGATACAGTAAGAATTCATGACTCACTAAACATCCTTTTATGGCAGCTAGAGGGTGTAGTGGGTGAGCCATAAACTTAGTGGTACTGATGCAGCAGTTAAAATCATATGTGCCAAAGGCAGGTTAAGCTGTTGCACTCATGCAAGCAGAAGGCCATGCTTGAAAAGAAGGAAGGAAGAAGGTATGAAAGAAGGATGTAAAACAGAAGGTAGAAAGGAAGAAAAAGGGGTAAATCTGGGAGGATACAAGTCCATGACAGTTGATCTCCACAGGCTGGGTATGCTCATGTCATATACCACTCAGAGCACTTAAGATGTAGAGTATAAACAAAACACCAGCTCAGCCTTTACTTAGCAACTAAATGTTCAGCTGGTCTTCAAACTACCAGTATAATGAACCATTTTACTCCCTGCCTGTACTTGAAAACAGTGCAGAAATAATATCACATTATGCAACAGTATTGCTTTTATCCAAAAAATAACTTTCAGCAACAAAAAGTATGTTAGAGCAAATACAAATGTTGAAACAACAAAATTAAACTCACAAAACCTTAGCTAAAATATTAAGAATATGTTCAACCCATATAACCTTTTGGAAAACTCCAGCTGTGGTAACTATATTCTCATTCAGCAAATGCAACATGATTATTTGAAAGCCGTTCTGATTTTGAAGAAGTGTGTTTTCCTGAATTGCTGAAGTTCAGTACACTGTTAAAACCGCTGAACATAAATGATTGAGTGAAGCTATCCCACTTTAGCTACTTGGCAATGAAAGCAGTTGTTGCTTTTTACAGGAACATATTAGTCATATCATATCTGTAGAGAATATGTTGTTTTCAAGTTTCCATTATGGTGATTTCTTGTCCCTCTACTTTAGAAAATGAAAAAAGTGAAGAATGTACCTGAAACAAGAGCATAGACTTTCTTACCTGATATATGGAAAAAAAGGCTCCACGTCTCTGGTAAGTACTGCAATAACATAAGAAATAATAAACGCAGCAGACGACCAGATAACCAAGGCTGTCGGCAGATAGCACATTCCTTCCATAAACCACATTTTTGTGAAGTTAGAAGTGCACAAAATAGCTTTGTCTGTGGACACTGAAGAAATGCTTCTGTCTGTTCACTAAGAAACCGTTCCACAGGCAGGAGCTGAATGGCATTTACAGTGAATGAGTCAAAGAATAGTACAGCAGTTACCATAAACTTTGCACTCACCAGAAGTTTAACACATTCTGTTAAGAGAACCGGCTTGCTCTTAAGTTTATTATGTGAGCTATGTGACAGGATACAGTTCACCACAATACTTCCTGTTTTTTTTTTTTTTTAAATAATAATGAAACTGTGTGCTGATGTAGTGCAGTTGCTATGTAACTTTTTTCTTTTAACATAAATGTGTATTACATTTTAATATTTTTTTGACAAGAGTCTGTTTGGTATTTCCTAAGGCTAAAAAATTAAAATAATTGTTAAACAAAAAGAAAAGATGTTCAATGTACATGCCCAGATGAGGATAAAATCAAGCTTTCCCAAATCTGATGCTTGAAGCCTTATTATACAATGGCAGTGAGTATGAAGTTTTGCAAATCTCATTAGCAAGCAGCCATATACTACATACTGTTAATTTAATTTTATCAGTAAGAAGAAGTACCATCTGACTGAATCGCCACAACACAAGTGAGACACCGATCAACACTACTACATTCAGGCTGTCACCTTTAGTGTGGACAGCATCACAGTGCATTTTCTCTTCACTCAGTCTGACTTAGGGTGAGCTTTGATAACTTCACATACACACACACACACACACACACACACACACACACACACACACACACCTCTATCAGTAGAGGGCAATGCTTCTCAGTCAGTAATCAAAAACACCGTTACACAATTTCTTGCACAAAACAGACACAAGCACATTTTACTAACGTGCCAAATTTCATTCACACAAAATTTGGAAGAATTGCATCAGACTACAGACTTCAAAGCATTCAACAAAACCAGTGTTCATTTCATTACTGAAGGATACCTTACCTTCTTACCCATGGAATACCCATGGGAACAGGAAGAAGTGAATATTTCAGCAGCTGTCCTTCTTGTGTGAACAGACAACATGTAGGACTACCCTAATAGGCTGCCCTCAGACTCTACCTTCTTGTCATTCCCAAGTGGTCCAGCTGTGGATGATTGCCCTTTACAATTCACTTCCCTCCACTTAAAGCATAGCACTCAAATATTTCCACATGCTCACATTGTTTATTCCCTCAAAATTCATATGACCCTTGTGGAATAAACTGTACCTCATCAACTTAATTATATTTCTGATACACTTTCTCATAAAGCAGCATGCCAGATGAATATTCTTTTTTTTTCCTGCACATATTCCCCCTAACATAAACACCTTGTACAACCTGCAGATATATTTTTTTGCTAGTGTGATTATCTTTATTCCACCATAACAATATATGCACCACATCAGACCATGTCAATTTCACATCTGGCCAACATTTTTCATTTTCTGAATCATTCCTTCATCTAAAATGTTAGCCAATACAGTGTTGTAGTTCTCAGATCAATGTCCCCAGCTTAAAACACCAGTCTCTGTTAACCTGTGGCTCAATGCCTTTCAACTGCTCTGACTTGGAAGTAAGGTTCTACTCCAGACTTCATCTTTCTTAGCTATTGCACCTGAACCCAATCAGGACAGCACAGATCTGTGCCTCAGGTTTAGTCATAACTTCTAGTCACTGCTGGTTTGGACTCTGCACACTTTCTCTATGTCTGTGTGTTTTTTCTCTGGGTACTTTGGTTTTCTCCCACCTCCCCAAAAACACATTAAATGAGAGGTTACACCAAATGGTCCATATTATTTATCTTCACCCTTGAATTACTGAAAAAATGTATGAACAAATAAAATGCAATCTTGGCAAGCTATCTTGATCTCTTTGTATATATTTTATTAGTTGTCCTTACTCTGTTCTTACTAAATTACTGATTCTAGATAATGTGGTATGTACTTTTAATTCCTGTTGTCTTATATTTCACAGTTCCTTAATTTAGGAAATTGTGAATTTCACACCCATTAGTTTTCTACAGGATTGTATTACAACAATCTGGTACTTTACTTACACTGTCCTTCAAAGGTATATATGTGTTTTATTACTCTTGCTTTACTTACACTGTCTTTCAAAAGTATATATGTATTTTATTACTCTTATAAGTTTATTACTGCTACTATTTATGTAGCTATGCTTTCAGTGTCTCTGTGTCCATTAATAATTCCTTTATGTTCATTGCCACTGTTATTTTTTGTAATGCAATTAAGGCTGAAAGGGCCTCTTATCGCTCAGCCTAACTCCCTCCTCAAAACAGACAAATAAATAAAATAGTCAAAGAAACCATTAGCTGATTCAAACCCAGGCTTTGTTCATGCCCCTCCTGCAATTTGTTACCCTTGTATTTATATATAAAAGTGTTCATAGCTACTTCCTTGGATTTTTATTTTCCTAACCCTGATAAAGACATTCTGTATGTTGGGTAGTAACAAAGATACAGCTTTAAATAAGTTTCTAACTGCCAACTCCATAGTTACTTAATTTCTTCAGCTGAAATCCCTTTGCAGTGATGTTTTCTGGTCAAAATACCGAATACAAAAATACTGAGTGCTGATTTGATGTACATGGTTTGTCCTAAGAGCATTCAACCAAAAGCATGCAATGAGAGATAAACTGTTCTATGTAGGAGGCTTTACACCCATGCATCTCATATGAAAGAGAAGATCTCTGTACCTCTCCTTTCTAATATAATCAACTCTGAGGTTGCCACATCATGCAAAAAAAAGAGGAAGCCCCCTGATCAGTGAATTTAGAACTAGTTGTTGTCTCCATGTGAAGTTTCCTTCATATTTGTTTACATTTGCTAACTGGATTTGTGGACATGTCCAAAGACACTTTTCAGCCACAACTAGGCCAACAGGCATATATATATATATATATATATATATATATATATATATATATATATATATATATATATGTACAGTTAAATCAACAGACAGAAAATGAAAGATTTGTTTTACACAGAATAAACATTAGGTATCATTTAGACAAGGCATATGGAATTAGTGTCTGGAACAGAAACAGTCGGAATGTATATACAAATGTATACAAATATACCTATCTTAGAGGACTTCCTTAGTTGGGTTTCCATCAACTACCCCCAGGAAACTATAATTCTTGGTGACTTCAATATAGACTGGAATACCATCAACACTGACAATCCCACCTCTCACATCAACCTAAATGGTTTCACCCAAACCATTACCTCTACTACTAGGCTTAACAAACTAAGAAGAAAACAAACCATCTTAGACTGGATACTCATAAACAAAGTTAACATCACATACAACGTAGGTACTATGCCTGATGACCTCAGTGATCATTGCTTAACCTTTATCACAAGAGAGAAGAATGACTATCCACTCCTCCCTAATATAAAAAATATACAATCTACCAAACACTTTAAAACTGACCGATTTCAAAATGAACTCAGAGCTTGTAACTGGAACCCCCTAAAAATACTTCCACTTAATGAAGCAGTATTATTCTTCAATTCTACATTTCTTTCCATTTTGAATAAACATGCTCCTGAACGCACCATTAGAATGAGGTCAAAAACAGCCCCTTGGCTCTCAAATGAAACTAAGAAACTAATCCTCTCTAAAAACAAGGTTTGGGCCAAATGGAGGTGCCATAGAATCAACTCAGATTTCCTTCATTTTCGTCAACTTAGAAACCTTACCAAAAAAGCAATAATAAATTACAAAAGAAAGTTTTACTGTGAACTACAAGAAACCCATTTTAATAAACCAAAACAGTTTTGGTCTTCAATCAATAGACTCCTATCTCCAGGTACAGCCAAAACTCCCTCACCACTGAATGCTGACCCAGACACCCCTGACCAAACTGCCAATGCTTTTAACTCCTTCTTTACAGAAACCATTCAATCTCTTGCAAATCAACTGAACACTAATAACTTCTACCCTCCAAACAATCTAGCAAACTCTTCTTACCGCTTCTCTCTACAACCTGTCTCTACCTCTTTCATCCACCGACTTATCCTCAAACTGAAACCCTGTACCCCCTCTGCTGACAAACTTCCCTCCCTTTTTCTGCAAAAGGCAGCCAAAGAAATTGCCTACCCAATAACTATACTCATAAATAGAACCATCCAAAAAGGAACTATCCCTGACATCTGGAAAGTCGCTCATATTATCCCACTACACAAAGGCGGTAACTCTATCGACTACTCTAATTTTAGACCAATTGCACTTCTCTCACCTTTAGCAAAGATTATGGAGAAATGTATTCATCAACAACTTGTACAATATCTCTCCCTACACAATATTATTGCTAACTGTCAACATGGTTTTAGACCCCACCATAGTACCACCACTGCCCTCCTTTCCTTTGTTGATACTATCAACAGCAATCGCAATAATAACCTTTTCTCTTCTGCACTATTCATTGACCTTTCAAAAGCTTTTGACATGGTTAACCACTCTTCTTTAATTAACATTCTGGATTCCCTCTCATTTGACAAACTTACCTTAAAATGGTTTAGTTCATATCTCTGCAACAGACAACAAGCCGTTCTTTGGGACAACCACATCTCCTCCTTACTGCCCATTTCTATTGGAGTCCCTCAGGGCTCTATTCTCGGCCCACTTCTCTTCTCCCTCTTTATTAATGATCTCCACTCTGTTATTCCTCAAGCCACCTGCATCCAATATGCTGACGACTCCACAATTATTTGTTCAGCAACCTCCTTTTCTGACCTAATCACACTAACCCAAAATATCGTCAACACAGTAGAAACATGGTTTACTAGACGCTACCTCCTCCTTAATGCTAAAAAAACGAAACTTCTCCTCTTCACCCCCACCACACATACCTCCCCACTACATTTCACCATCCTGTCTAACAACAATATAGTCATCTCTCCAGACTCTACAACTAAACTGCTAGGCATAACCATTGATAACAATCTCTCTTTTGATCAACACATCAACAACACCATCAAATCTGTCAACAGAAAGATTGGATCCTTATACTGGATCAAACCATTTCTCACCCCATCTGCTAGAGCTACTATTGCTCACTCCCATCTTATATCCACTCTCTTTTATGCCTCTCCTATCTTCACTAACCTCAAGAAATCTAACCTAAACAAACTTGCAACTTGTTACAATAACATTGCCCGCTTCGCCACTGGCAACCCCTTCAGAACCCTTCACTGCCTTAATTTGAAACATCTAGGCTGGCTAGAACTACAAAACCTTCTTACACTCACACAACTCATTATCGCCCACAAAATTTTGTACCAACCTGATAACACCCCTATTCTATCACAGCTTTTACCCCCTTATAACAATCTGACCTCCCTTCGCTCCTCTGCTAAACTCTTGACCAAGCCTACAAAAGCTCACAACTTAGCTGGTGACTCTTTATTCATGAATACCGCAGGCCGAGTATGGAACTTACTACCAAGGGATATAACTCAAATCACATCCCTACCCCTCTTCAAACAACAAATCAAACTGTACTTCCAAAATCACTGGCTTTGCTCATGCAGTAAACCAGACTAACCTCTCTCCCCCCTCTCCTGACCTTTAACCCTACCTTGTACTTACTACCTACCATATACCTCTTCCATTCCCTTGAATTCACTCTATGCTCTAACCTTTTCTCTCCTATATCCCCTTGTTTGTCTTTCTTTTCCTCTCACCTCTTGACTTCTGTCTCTTCCCTCTCTTCTTACATTACTTTTTTTTCCTCCTTCTTCTCCACCCACCTGCATTTTTTTTTTCTTATTGTAGTAGGAGCCTTATGGTATAGCCTGTTTGTAAATAGCAAGAAGCCTGGAAACTGTCCTATCTCTAGTCAGGACTTCTATTGATGGTGTGCCCTATTTTTTTGTTAATTTTAAGTTTATCACCAAGTTTTTTATTACCAATTTTAAATTTGTTTTATTACTCATGTTTGTTGTACTTTTATTCTATGTGTTTATCAATTATATGTCTCATTGTTATGTTCTATGTGGAGCTTTTCTCCCCGGGCCTCTACTGAAAATGGAAATATATCCAGCTAGACTAGCCCGGTCAACAAATGTAAAATAAAATAAAAAAATAAAATAAATAAATGGAATAAACATATTCACATAAGGAATAAGCATGTTTAAGGCATTTAGCAAAAGTATATTTTGAACTTGCAAAGGTAGTATTATTAATTACAATAGTGCAGACATTCATACCTCTCAGCCCCTTATTGCAATAAAACCTAAACTAATGGGGAAACAAAGGCCCAACTTTGGTCTATGAAGCAAGTACATCTACATAGTTCTTTTTAGTGGTTCTTCAGTTGTAGGTCAAATGGGTTGCAAGTGTTGCAATTTCTAGTATCCAGCTCTTACTCATCACATACAATGACTTCTCAAGGGAGTCTGCCCTTTTCCCTTATTCTAAATGAATTTGTTGCATCATGTTTGAGTCAAAATGTATTTAGTTAATAAATCTCTTCAGTATATAGTCAGCTCCATGGCATAAATGAATAAAGTCCTGATTATGGCCCTGGTGAAATAGGTTTTATTAGTGGCTTGAGTATCTGAGGCACTGGCAGGCAGGGAAGACTGGGCATCCTCATCCAGTGGAGGGGAGGAGTATGCACAAGGCACATTAGTGTGGATGATTGCCCTGGGAGAGACCAAGATACCAGGGAAACATTCATGAAAGTGCTACTGAGGGTGGACAGGGTATTCTGCTGATGTCATGCCCTTGCAGAAGTTAGATCGTGATTCAGAGTTGACACCTATTGCATGTCTCTCTCTCTCTCTCTCTCTGGGATGTTGCTGGGTACATGCATGAAGGTGGGAAAATAGTAAAAATACTCCCTGACAGCTCTGTAATGCTTTATAGGGTCATCACTCTCCTTGCTGGTCCTGGTGGTGGGTTGGGTATAGCCTGTGTGACTAACAGAGGTCATGAAGACTAAGTAAATGAGAAGAGGAACTGGTGGCAGCTGATGGTCAGCTGTGAAGAGAAAAAAAGTACAAAAAATCTCTTCATTATATGTACCAACTGGCCCTCTGTGAGTCTTATTTCTCTCTAAACTTATGTCCTTTCTTAAACTGCTCCACTCAGATGATGAATTTCTTCATCCACAGTAAATCTTTGAACTACATGAATTAAATTAAGGCCATCCATAACTTGATTCATAGTCACTCACATAAAATGTTAATATATTAACTCAAAGGTCAGTACTTTTCTATTTCATGAAAAACATCAGGCCCCTTAGTTATCTTTTCCTGCTTGTCCTGGAGTCATTTCTTGGATTAAGAATCAGTCCCCACAGTATTAAATAACTTACCATAATAGAGTCAAATGATTTTTCAAATATTACTGCAGTGGATTTAATACAGAGCTAGACACCAGTCACCACTAATGCATAAATGCATACTTCAGTAATATATTATAAAACACTTGCTGAATTGCTATTGGATATATGTGCTAGTCATGGATTGTCCATAACAAACACCATGTTCGAACACAAAGCCGTTCATTAGTGTAGCTAGTATCAGAACACCTTGGGCCAAAGGCCAATGACAGACTTTGCAGTCATGTCAACAAGCATGAGGCTGTATATTCACAGCACTAAAACTAAGAGAGGTGCTGAGCAGTTAGCTGATCAGTGCTTGGTGGTGAGTTAGGTTAGATGGCCAAGGCACCAGCTAAAGGAACCTGGAAAATCCAAGCATGCACTCAAGATGCCCTGGAAACACCTAGTAAATCTTTTTGTGCAGAACGAGTTAGCTCATACGTCCAGAGGAGCTTCTTCCACAATACTTGGGGAAGTCAGTATTGTGGAGCCTGAATGAACTCTGTTGAAGACCTCAGTAAATGAAGAAGGAGACAGCAGGTGGCTGATACTCCTCATGGTGACAACCCAAGAATTCAGTGCTGGATACCTGCAGTGACATAAGCCACCAAATTAAAGAAAGAGACCTTCCACCCAAAGCTGGAATTTCAAAATGTAACTTATATGCATCAATAAGCCAAGAAGGTGACAGCTGTAATGGTCATTAAAGGGTGACAGCTGTAATGGTCACAAAGTGAAGGTCTTGGTATTGAAGAAGCTTGGCTAGCCATGTAGAATAGCTTTCAGATGGCTTCAAAAGGCTTGTGCTAAACCATTTTTTGAATTGGAGAAGGACATTGCTCAGGCTGTTCATAGCAAGGGTAAAGAAATGCTGACCACAGGTGAAGAAATTGATGGGAGGTGGAAGAATGCTTTGAAGAACTTCTGAAACTGGTGGACATGTTCCCTTTTGAGGAGGGAGTACCAAAAGCAACTGCTTGGTATGTTTCAGTTTCTGTAGATGATGTCACTACAGCAATTAAACAGTTCTCAGGTAGCAAGACTGATGTAGTAGAGATAAGATCTGGCCAGAAATGTAGAAGGCTCTGCATTTTGTTGGGTTTCCATGGTTAATGTATGTTGTCAATACATGGAGGAGTGGAACAGTGCATCAGGACTGGCAAATTGAGGTGGTGGTCCTGATTTTGAAAAGGGGTCTAAAAGGTGTTCTAATGATAAAGAGGGGTTATGCTCCCCAGCTTTGCTAGAAAGACTAAGCAAAGGTATTGGAAATTACAAACCATTTATACTTGATTTTCTAATCCAGGAGGAGCAAAGCTGATTCCATTCTGGCTGTAGAAGATTGGATCAAATCTTTGTCCTTGCAGATATTAGAGAGACTATGGGAGTTCAGCAGTATGGCATACATGTGTTTTGTTAGGATTACTATCAAAATGTTGAACCTGTAATGTGCGAACGAATATTGTTGAAAGTCTCTTCTGAAGAGATCATATTGCCGAAACACAAAATGTTCAAGTCACAACAGCGAATGCACACTAGCATTTGCTGTTGTGGATTCAACATTTTGAATGGAGATCGCACTATAGTGGGGATCGGGAAATCTACCCTTTCCCTCACTGTAGTGCAATCTCGGAGTTTGGATATATAAGTAGCAGGGGATGGGGGGTGGGGCGCTGGGGGCCCCTGCAAAACGTGTATTGAACGGCACCGGATGTCAAGGTAAGTTTGAAAACTATCAACAATTCCATTTTGAATTGTTTACAGTTTTTCTGTATCCTTATTTTGATCAGTCACTATCATTAATTTCGACAATGTTTTTCCAGTAAGTAATTACTGGTAGAAAACATTTTCGAAATTATGATAGTAAACCATTTTGTTAACCTATGGAAGGGATATGACTACATACCCCAAAATTCCTTGTGACAGATGCTGTAACAGTACAGGGTCCAAGGGCTGCTATTGCATGTCATTCCATCCCTGTGTTTGTGTTCTGAGTGTTGTCTCCACATGCATGCTGAGTATTTTATTTATTTATTTTGAATTTTTACATGGGTTGTCTGGCTGAGTTTAGTTAATATACAAACATTTTTAAATAGACATTCAGAAGTATACAGGAGCAGACCTTAAATGATATACATTAACAATTACACGCACATTTGTTAATTAGATTGCATTCATATGAAAGTAGAACCAACTATTACAGTATAAAAGATACTTAAGCATTAGTAGATGTTGAACATTGAGAATTTGAAGAGGTGTATTAGTGGGTTTGTCAGATAGATAATAGATTGTGTGATTAGTATTTAGAAATTCAAATAAATTTAGATGAGGGAAGGAACTAGATAGGGCAGAAAATGTTAAGAGTGCGGTCAAGAGGTGGGTGTAAAGCAGGTTCAGAGACAACTGCATATATGCATATCATAATGTTTATAGAGGCGGGAGGTGAGCAGTGTCACAAAACAATGTAAATAGCTGAGAGATGCTAATAAAACTATTCAGGTAGTATTGAAGAATTGCTGTGGGATATAGGATTCTGAATGAAAAGAAAAGGTTTGATAAAACAGCAAGCTGAAGATAACAGAGACAGTTATACTGGAGATGTACAGGAGGGGCACCGTTGATTTAAAAGGTGAAGTTTTCATTGTGTTTTAAATGAGTTTGCATTCTGAATGAATTTCTGTGGCAGTGGGATGTGGTTCCTTAATTTAGCTACACTATTTGGATATAGAGAGTCACCAGCCATAATAGATAATTTTGTTATAGGTTATAGTAATAAGTGATTTTTCTGTTGCACAAAAGTTTTTAAGGGCTGGGTAATTTTCTGGATATAGAGAAGTCTGTATATTGTAGTTAGCTGAGAAAGAGCAAGGTGGTGTAATTATAACCAGTTTAATTATTTGAGCGCTAGACAGTGGTGTGTTCTGTTGTTACAGTTTACTTCAAAGTTGGCTGTTTTAGTATAAAATCATTCAAGATTGGACAGCTGTGGGACTTGAAGGTTAGTAAAACTAGGTCTGCACAGAGGAGAGTTGAAGATGGCTAAGATGAAAATCAGCACTTCCCAATCAGAAGTGATTGTTCTGGTATGGAAAGAAGTGGATTGCTGTCTGCAGATGACAGAGGAAAAATATGCTGAGTGGAGGAGTTTGAGCATTGTGTGATCTTGTTAAGGACAAGGAGTGTGTCTAGCAGACAGCTGCAGTGACAGCAGTACTACAGGTAGTCATAAAGAGAGAGCCGAGTCATAGGCTAAAGCTCTCAGGCAACCAAATTACCAGCCAATCTACATGTCCACATCTTCACCTTTAGTTACAAGTGTTCAGTAATGACTGAAATTTTGAGATCATGCATACAAGTGGGAGAAAAGAGGTTCCTTTGTTGGACTGCTGAGTTCACTCTCCATGACAGTGGAAGGAACTCAGCAGGTTAAGAGGATATGTAATACAGCTGCTCCTACTCCTGGTTAAGAGAAATCAGTTAAGTAGGATTGGGCATCTAATAAGGATGTCCCCGCATGTCTCCCTTGAGAGGTATACCAGGTAAGGCTCACTGGAGAAAAGCTCTGGAGTAGACCATGGATTTACTGGAAAGATTATATCACTCTTCTTGGCAGACGGTACCCAGGAATCCAACAGGATTAGGCAGGGACTGTTGCTGGGGATTGGGAAATTTGATCTGCCCTGCTCAGTATGGTAATAAGTGAGACTCACTAACAGAAGCAGTTTAGAGAAACTGATGAATTTAAAATGAAATTATTTACTTTGTAAAATTATTAGGAATATATGTTTCACTTGAAATATGAATAAATTTACATGGACCAGCACTGTACTCTAGGTAATGATTTTAATTTTATTTTTATCACAAAACAATAAGGTTTCATTGAAAGCAGGACTCCCTCTTAGATGTATTAAAAACATACTTGTCTCTGTCTATGTTAATGTCCTACTCCACACTTTTCTTTCATTTCACTGCTTTCTCATATGCTGCAGGCATGAATATTATGAAATCCTAGCTCCATAATTCATAAGCCTTTGCTGGCAGGAATGATGCTTTAGTATAATTCAGCATGTTCACTAAATTACATTGTTGCTTATTTTTTCTCCACTTTAACAGCCTGACATTTCAACCTTGGAATGTCTGTTATGTAAGCTTAGTTCCAAAATTGTTTGCCTTCACAAGATATGCTGTCCCACCCTTCTGTAGATCTGTCTTAACGAAAGCCCAAGGATCTAGATAAGATCAACATCTAGAAAAGCTACAGGTATCTTCTTTTAATGAGAAGGTAAAGCCGTGGACATGCTTGCCTGCTGTTGCCACAAAAGCATCTGTGTTTAGATTTATAATCCCTCACTACAATTTCGTTTATACTGTCAATATGTTTGCACATGTAGAAATGCAGCGGCTGTTACAGCAACCTTGAATGCCCTGTAAATGGTACCTCCCATATGGAAATTCTTGGTTAAGAAATGTAAATAAAAATAAACAAACCATATTTAATTATTATGTCTTAGTTATTATTTGGTTATGTTTTAATTGTAAGGTACTTAATAAAGGTTCTCTAAGAATCATAGGCAAAATTCATGTCTGTGTGGGAGTTCCGGGTTTCACTGTACAGGCAGAGATGGAAAAATTCTGTATACAGCTGAAAATGGTTTAACAATTTTATGATATGGTTTAAGATCCAAAATATTGACCGTAGAATTAGGATTTAATACATAGTATATTGGTTAACCTTCTTCCATTTCATGCTACCTTTCTCACTCAACCTAGCATGTGAAGGCTTAAGATACTGTCCCATAATGCGCTATGTGAAACACTAACTTCCCTTTCTAGACAAGTAGTTGAAAGAGTCAAAGGACAAAATTCATTCTTCCACAGTCCTGTTCTTGTGAGGAAGGTTTGTAACACATTTGATCTGGTAGCTTATTATAGCTTCTTCATCTGCAGCTTTTTGTTCAAATTGACCACAGAAGTAACTGCTGGCTGTAAACATTGGTAATAGGGTGTGAATTGTTTAAAGAAGAGTTTAGGTAGGCCATAGCCTGCAGTATTTACTAGTGGAATCAGAATAACCTTTATAAATAAATTGCCAAAATGTTTTAATGGCATGTCATTCTGTGCAGTCTTTAGTACACTGTATGGTGATGACAGGCACATACAACAGCATTGCAATGCTTTTGAATTGTGCATCAATACATTTAATGCATCACTTGTGCTATGTATTCTGATATCACATACTGAATATTTGTGCAACAAGGCAGTAGATCGCTACACAGCAGGGAATGGCTTCTGCATAAGGTATGCTGTGTCTGATATGCCTTACACAGTAGACAGTTTCTGCTACTCTGTTCTCCACTGCCATGCCATGAGTCATAAAGATTTTTCATTCATTAGACATGACAACGGAGCTCGGGCCACCACCATAATATGTTGCTCATGATGTTTCGCTCTGTTGCAGTGAGACCTTACATTCATGGGAGCTCAGCTGCATCACTGCGGGGGATGGAGACAAGTTTGATGTGATAGCAAGTTTCTGCTTGCACAACAGGGAACTCTGTAGGTGGTAGGATTTTTTTTTCTTTGTTTTTTAATGATGCAGTAACACTGCTGCTCAGCTCAGCATGCTGTGCAACACAAAACAGGAGTAGTGTACCAGTGCATTAGTTTCCGGCCCATGCACAGTTGTAGTGTTTCTGTATCGTGTGCTCTATGCATAGAGTGTTGTGGCTATGTAATGGAGTGACTGTATTCTACTGCATTGTGTAGCTCCATTTACAGATAGCAAAGGGCATATGCCATTCTAATGCATACCGCCTTCCTCCATGAGCAAAAAGTTCTTAAATCCCACTCAGTGTTCAGGGTGTGATTGTACAATATTTACTCACAAGTGCTAGAATTACACAAGGTAAAGACCAGTGGTATAATGAAAGCTCAAGTAGGTAAATATTGTACAAACCACAACATGGACATTGATTATTTCCATTATAGCTCGTTTCACCTTTTATTTTCATCTTTCAATTGTTTCTGTTAGTAATATACAGTTATATTCATGCTTAGAAAGTAGTTCTATTTTAATTGCAACACCTAACTGAAATAATTTAAACTTCTTCTTCTTCTTTCAGCTTTTTCCTGGTTAGAGGTCACCACAGCAGATCACCTGTCTGCTCATGATTGGCAGTGGAGTTTTACAGTGTCGAGTAGCCAGCCCGGCACCCAACCTTCCACAGAAGGCACACACACGCACGCACTCATGCCTACGGCCAATTTAGAGCATCCAATCCACCTAACTGAAACAATTTAAACTAGTAAAGTTAAAGTTAAACATAACAGCAAAGCATTATCTAGATTTGAATCTAAAAAATGTGTATTCTGTTATCTGTTTTGTAAATGCTTACGTTAACTATACCTTGGGGACTTTGGAAAGATGAAGAGCAAATTCTTTTCCCACTAGACAACCTTGAATTGACTCAGATGCGGTGTTTTTTTGCTATAATCTATATTAAAAAGGAATGGCCCAGAAAAGGAAACAGGAGTTTCCCAGACAGATGGAAGTATAAAAGTGCATGGATCAAGAAAGTGTTTTCACACTGCTGCTGCTGCCCATTTTGCTTGATGAGTGCCCATATACTAAATGATAGTGATTCAGATACACTCTGTACCTGATTGCAAAAAGACGAGAAATCCCATGACCTGAATAATATAGAAATGACAGTATAATGGCATGGAAATGAGCAACAGTATTAAAATAAGGGCAATGGTACTTGCAAACATGGTAAACAACATGGCAGAATGATTCAGAAATATATATTCCATGCAGAGAGATGCTGCTGCCAGGGTTGGTGACTGCAGCAAAAGCAAAAATGCATATGGGGTAGCTGCCACAACATATATTGGGTGAGTTGCTGGAGTTGTTGTATGTTACTGGAGGAGGAAATTATGATAGTGTCATCTGAGTATTGGATAATGTAGCTAAGGGGTGATGAGGTGTGAAGGTTGTTGGTGAAAACATTGAAGAGTAAGAGTCCAAGTATGGACTCTTGCGGTACCCCAGTTATGTTGGTTTGATATTGGGATAATTTATTTTGCCATTTGACGCACTGTTGGTGGTTGGTAGGTAGCTTGCAAACCACTGGAGGGATGGTGGGGTGCAGCCTGTACTGGATAGCGGATGAAGAAGTTTGTTGTGGGACACTGTGTCAAATGCCTTTGATAGGTCTAGTATTAAGACAGAAGTGACATTACCAGAGTCAATGGATTATGATGATAATGGTTATCAATTGCACAGGTGGGTAGGGCCACCATGACAAGTGTCAACAACTGGTACTGTGTGTATATGGATAAGTGTGAGGATTAATGCTATGTTTGTGTGTATGTGTATGTTTGTGAGTGTAGTGTAGGGGGTGGAGGTGGATAGACCAGCCAGTGAGAGGGTAGCATCTCCAGTGTCATGTGACTGACTGGTGGTGGACACTGTAGGTGTGTGTGTTTTGTGTGTGTGTGTGTGTGTGTGTGTGTGTGTGTGTGTGTGTGTGTGTGTGTGTGTGTGTGTGTGTGCGTGCATGCATGGATGCACATATTTGCTGGGATGCAGCTCCAGTAAATGATGTAGCAATGTACTGGGGTTTGTTGGACAGATAAAGGACAGCCACAGGAAAAGTATGAATTGACTGTGTACATCCTCATCCAAAGGGTTATCCTGTCTTGGGAAGGTAATCAACACAATCCACAGCATGCACAGAGGATGGAGCACTCTGTGAGTGTGAACAGTGGCTCAAGCTACAGGTGGTTTCTGCACAAACACCCTGCCCACATGTACATCCACATCACCCCATAGTGCCCTCAACACTGAATGGTAGTGTGGAGGTGGTGGCACTATTTATCCTAGACCATGTCCTCCCCCTTCCACAGTGGGCTTTCCCACTAAAGGCAGAGGTGGACCTGCCATGCAAATTGTGTTGACCATGGTGTGGAACTGAACAGAGTTATATGCTCTTCAAAGTCTCAATGTCACTTGTCCATAATGCAGTACATCTGGCCCACACACTCCTTCATGTCTTCACATAGACCATTTACTATTTACTAGCTATGCTGGTGTTTACCATTCCCCATATTATGGCCCTGCATAAATGCTGAGTATCAACTATGAAGACACTCTGCTCAGGAGAGGGATGGTACCCATGATGTGTAAAGACACAAATACACAAATAAGGTCATCATCTTGATGAATGGAGCTGGTAGCAACCAAATGGGGCTGCACCACTAGTGATGAGGCCACTCTCTGGGCAGATGTGTCAGCATTTTCCTGTCGATGAGTGTCATCCTGGGTCTGTGGGCAGGCTGCACAGGCACAGGAGTTATGTCCATGAAATGGGGTGGGTATGTGGCTATTATATTGGCCAAGTCTTCTACTGACATCATTATTTATTATTTTTATTTTACATTTGTTGACTGGGCTAGTCTAGCTGGATACATGTCCATTTTCAGTAGCCCGGGGAAAAAAGCTCCACAAAAGGACAACAGATATTATGCTTGTTATACAAAAGAATAAAATGTACAAGTAATTACATTGTTAGGAAAAAAGAAATATATACGTAAAAAATATATATATATATATATATATATATATATATATTTTTATTTTTTTTTTTTTTTGATCCCTGACTGCACCAGGATTTAGCTACCATCATCATTAGTGTCAGACAGGTCCCCAACATCAAGCAAGAATATATCCATAGCGGAAGACCCTGATACCACAGTACATATAAAACCACCAGTAAATTACCAGACTAAGTAAGAACCCTTCACCAATGTTTACAGTTCAGTGAATCTACTCCAGTTTAATAAAGTGGCACATAAAAGCATTGTTTAACATACCTCAGGCCGATGGCATTTGGACCTGCAGTGACGATGTTCCTGTAAAACAAAAAAAGTGATTCTTGCACATTCTATCACCTTCCTTTGCATTAGTAATGCAGATAATAACCCATGTTCAGAAATACCCAGCACACAGCACAAGCCATTGGTTGACATAATCAGTGGGAAGCAGTGGTCAGTGAGGGCTTTAAGGTTAACAGAGACTAGGCTGAAAACTTGGAGGTTGACTGGAGAGAAAGCACAAGAGTTCAAGGAAATACCCAGGGGTCTAGCACTTCAGGAAGAATAGGAAATAGATGACATTGAGGAAAAATGGCAGCACCTCAAAACAGCATGCATGAGGACTATAGAACAAATATGTGGCAGTGCCCGGTATGGAAATAAGGTACACAATGAAAACTTGTTGGTGGAATGCAGAAGTCCATCCAGGAATTCATCAAAAGAAAGAAGGAATGCAGGAAAAAGTGGGAGATAGAAAAAAACAGACCAGGCTAAGAAGGAATACTTGTTGGCTAACAAAGAGGCTAAGAGAGCAGCTGCAATAGCAAAGAAGAAGGCATCAAAGGCACTCTACCAGCCTCTGGAAAGTGACTTAGTAGATAATGCAAAGAAACTCTATCAGGTTGCAAGGCAAAGACAGAAAGATAAAGAATTTATTTATCATATAGCTACAACCTGCTCACCAGTTCATAGGTCATCAAAAGTAGATGGAAGGAGTACCTCCAGCAGCTTTTGAATGAAGAAAAGCCCACAGAAGCTGTAGTACCCCAGGCACAGCCTACAATGAAAAAAGAAGAGAAGACCACCCTTGAAATAAGAACAGCACAAAGGAAAGTGAAGTCAGGGAAAGCAAAAGGCTCTGATAAGGTCGTGGCAAATATGATCAATGTGTTGGGTGAATTGGGGAGAAATGGCTCTAGAGGGTACTTATAGCAGTATGGAGAGAAAGGCATATCCCAGATGAGTGCAAAATAAGCATACTAAAACCAATGTACAAGAGAAAATGGGGCATTCACAACTGTGGGCAGAATAGAGGTATCAAACTCCTGTCATGCTGCATGAAAGTTCTGGAGAGGGTGATTGATAAATAAATAAACAGCAGCAGAAGGTAAGATGGGAGATGAGCAGTTGGGATTCAGATCAGGATGCAGCACAACTGACTCTATGTTTCAGTAAGACAGATAACTGAAATGAAGCTAGAGATGAGGAAAGAGTCCAACTGGACATTCCTAGACATGGAGAAAGCATATGGCAAGGACCCAAGAAAGATGAGGAAGCTGGTTTTGGCAGTTTTGAAATGGTTCAAAGTCCCAGAAACATTGGTAGAATTAGTGCAGACTATGTGCAAAGACCCAATGACACAAGCACAAACAGTGTTCGGACTTACAGAGGGGTTCCTACTGGGAGTGGATGTGCATCAGGGTTCAGCTCTGATCCCACTGCTGTTCATACTAGTGATGGACTACATTAGCAAACAGACTGCAGAGGACAGATCAACAAAGGGGCTGTTTGCAGATGATGTGGTTTTACAGGCAAACTCTGAATAGGAACTTCAGCAAATGATAGGGGAATGAAAAGCAAAACTGAAGGCACACCAGATGAAATTGAGTACAGATACGATAAGTTGTAATGGCAGCAAAAGGGAGAAATCAATAGAAGCTGAGAATTGAGAAAGAAAGGAGATAGAGAAATAGATTAATAGGTTCAAGTACCTGGGAAGGATGGTTGAGGTGAGGCGAAGTCTGAATGAAGAGATCAGAGCTAGAATTAGAGGGGCTGCAGATAACTGGTACAGAGTATCAGGGGTGGCATGTAACAGAAAAATGCCAAAGAACCTGAAAAGTAAGGAGTACAAAACAGTACTGCAACTATACTACTGTATGGTACAGAAACCTGGGCAGAGAAGTAGAGCACTTGAGGGAGTTGGAGATGGCATGCTTGAGATGGGTGGTAGGATGCACACTGTGTAAAAGATGAAGAAATGAGGACATCAGAGCAGAAACTTAAGTAGCTCCAATTGCAAAGAAGGTCAAAAAGAAGAGATTAAGGTGTTTCAGTTACAAGTGCAGGAAAGGAGGAGACAATATAGAGAAGGAGATTTGGGACAGACAGGAAGAAGCAAGAGGAAATGTGGGTGTCCAGCAAAGGGATGGGTGAATTAAGTGAGAGAAGACTGGTGATATTCAGGCATGACTGTTGACGAAGACAGAAAAGTGGCAATAAATCAAGAGAGATGGTGACGGTTGAAGCAACACCCCAATCCATTGTTAAAAATGGGAGAAAAGGGGGTTAGACGATAATGGGGATGATGTTCAGACATACCCACCTGGGTATCACCAAGGGATATGCGTGGTACCATGAGCAACCTATCCAAAAGGTCGACCACTCCACCATGGATGTCAGAGCAGTCTGGATTCCCATGAAGAGATGTCATATACTCCTGTGTCTCTGTGAGAAGTGGTTCTGTCAATAAATCTCCATCCCTCCTATAGCCCTTTGCTGCTGTGTCAGGTCGACTGCCTTCATGCATGCTACAGTAATTATGCCAGTGACCCTTCTGTGGACTTGACCATAGTTCCAATTTTGGCCAGCTACAGCATTGATGCTATCTATAATCCCACTAGACACATGTACAGAAGGCCCAGTCAGATCTGTCATGACAGAGCATCCACCAACCATGCTGACAGACAGCCTGCAGCAGAATGTAAGTCTCTGCATGGGGCAATTTACTTTTTTATGCATCCCACCTTTGGGCATGACAACCAGCAACTGCAAATAATATTCACATGAAGTATTGTAAGGACCTACACAATACATCTCTATGAAGCTACATATGCATTGGGCCAGATTTAGCAAGACCCATGTTCCATTGCAATAGGTATGGGGGAGGGTCTACTTCATAACACTGAAATTTCATAATGTTGAATTTCATAACATTGAGACCAAAACATCTAAATCCCAAAACACTGAAAACCCAAAACATTGAAAACTCAGAACATTGAAAGTGTGCTTCATAACATTGAAAACTATAGTGCACATGTAAATAACATCCCCTCCACCTACAACACCACCTAACTAACAAACTCACTTTCTACTACGTTTCTGCAGGGAAGCCCCAATGTTCTGTTTCAATGATTTGGGTTTTCATGTTTTTGGATTTTAGATGTTTTGGTCTCAATGTTATGAAATTCATGTTCTGAGTTTTTTTTTTTGGATTTTTCAGTGTTTTTGTTTTTTTGTGTTATGTTATCAAAATGATATGAAAATTCACAAATTTCAATGTTATTGTTATGAGTAGATGGGGGGGGGACTACCCGCATGTATGTCCTGAATGCCTGTGGAGATGGTATGTTTGTTGATCATCCTACCATTTTATTTATACCTGTACATAACCACTACACACTGGTCACCACAGCATTACTGCCATATTTGTGGGTATAATTTTAAGTCAGCAGAGCACTTCCTAAGTATTAAATGTTGACTTTCATTGGCACTTAAGCATGTATACCCAACCCACTAAACAACCAAGTAAAGCACACACAAGTAAACAGCAATATCAAAAAATACCATTTCCCAATCACTTGCCTTTTCCTGTAAGACTGATTTACTTGTAGTAATCATATATATAATCCATTAAAGCAGTGCTCTAAGTTTTATTAAGCCTAGCCAAATTTACCCTTGTATGAAGATTAGCACCTGTTGCCCCTGTTCAAAAGGGACATAGGTGGAACTCCTGGGGTGAATTTATGATTACCCATACAATCATCCAGACTGCATTTGAAGAGGGCCAATGAGGTGCTCTATTTGACATGAAGTGCGAGTCTATTCCAAAGGTGTGGTAACCTCTGGGAGACAAATCTGTCCCTCCAGCAGGTTCTGTTGATGTCACATACCAGGTTTAGGTCCTTTGAGTGATTAACCCTTGTGCCATTTGACTTGCGGATGTGCAGCATTTCCAGTAAAGCAGGGTCAGAGATTGCCTTATATGCAAGGCAGAGATCACTTCTGAGTAGTCTGTATGAAACAGAATAAAGTGGCAGTGATTTCAGCTGATCCACATAGGATAGCTGTTGAAGACCTTAAATTTTCCTTGTGAGGAATCTTTGTGGTCTCTCCAATTTCTGCAGGTGCTTTGAAAGATACATACCAAAGGGGGCATTATACTCAATTATTGGCCTAATGAGTGAAGAGTACAGGAAGTTGATAACTTCTCCTTTTCTCGAGGAAATGCTCTAACGTATGAGATGAGCCATATAGAATGCTCTTCTTACCACTGTCGAAACACGGTAATCAAAGGCAAGGTTGCCCAGATCTCTCACCACTGAGTACGTACTTAGGGTATTGCCACTGATGTAGTAATTTGCAGAAATATCACTCTTACCGACAGGGATGATAATACATTTTTTTGCATTGAGTTTGATGCCATGACTTTGGCACCAGTCATTTGCTTGCATAAGTCCTTCTTGAAGGATGTTGACATCATTTGGAGATTCTCTGACTGCACCCAGTCTGCAGTCATCAACAAACTTTGTCAGCCACAGTCCCTTGGTTTTAGTTTGTACTTCAGAGAAATAGATTCTGAACAGTAGAGGTCCCTAGACCAATCCCTGTGGAATGCCACTGGTTATGGGTCTGCTGTTGGAGGTGGATTCCCCTAATTTGACTGTATGAATTCTATCAGCGAGCCAGTTCGCAACTCACTTTATGATATAAGGTTGATATCTAGCTGAGAGAGTTTGTCAATGAGTGAGGGATAGTGTCAAATGTCTTGGCTAGGTCTAGGTAGGCTGTATGCACAGACTTCACCTCGTCCAGGGCCCTGGTGATTGTCTCGAAAAAGTTCACCAGGTTTTAACAGGCATGAGCTCTCCTTGACAAACCAAACTGGGTAAGATCTAGTGTTTGGAGATTACCTATATCTTTATTAATAAAGTCCATGATGATTCTCTCCATGGCCTTGCAGATAAGGCTAGTCAGGCTAAAAGGTCTGTAGTTCCCAGGGTCAGTAGAAACAGGGGATAACGGTTGCTGTTTTACATTCTGGGATAAAGACAGTGCTTAGACTGTGATTGAAAAGAGTACCCAATGGTGATGTTAATTCTTGTTTGAGCCCATGTAGGACACAGCCTGGGATGTTATCAGGTCCCATTGATGCTGTGTTTTTGGCCTTAGAGAGGGTGTTTACGACCTGCTCTTTATCGATACAAGGTAGGGAACAGGTGTTAGGGATGTCTTGAACATGCTGGAGGGATAGATTCCTGTCACAGAGACACCCCGTGCTTTGGAACAAAATTCCAAACTACATTAGGCAAATCTTACTAACACTCTTCAAGAGAAACCTTGACGAGTGGATGGGTAACAGAAAATACACCCCTGGGATCACTTCATTGGCTCTGCTTGACAGGGGATTGGTTAATTAATCAATGGGGTGGCAAAAGCTGACATACTCTGGCTAGGCTTATAAATGTCCTTGGGCAGATGGCCTAATACCTACCTATGAACCTATGAACCTATGAAGTATGTGTGGCAGGGACAGGAGGTGAAGTTTTCACCAAACCTGTCAGCTAACAGGTTAGTTATATCCACCAGCTCAGTATATGTGTTACCATTAACTACCAGTTCAGCACAAATCTAGGCCTTACTTTTTAGGTTACGGATGTTACTAAAGAACACCTTATGGTTGTCCTTTGTTGAGGAAGCTAACTTGGATTCAAAGTTTTTATTGGAGGACTTCACAATAAATCTTACTTGCTTATTTAAGCTGAGGAGGCAGTGTCTCCAGTTTAAAGCCCACTCCTTCTTACTCTTAGACAGCAGTTTCTTCCTTTTATTGAAAAACCTGTTAATGGCAGCTGTCCACCAGACAGCTTCCTTGAAGAGCTTGTTTGGGTCCTAATAGATACTGCATAGTCAATGCAGTTATACAGGTGCTTGTATAGGGCATTGGTGTGGAGCTAGGCATAGCTACTGGTTCCATCTGAGGTGGGTGGTGCAGCGAAGCTATTTATAGCATCCCATAAAACGGTATAATCAGCTTTGGAGAAGTTTTTTTAGTCTAGTCGCTGCTGGGGAGGGGGCTCAGGTGTGATAGTTACTTCAAATGAGACTGATTTGTGGTCAGATCTCTCCAAGGATGAACTCACAGTGGTGGTGCTATATTGGTCTCCCATATTTGTAAGCACCAGATCCAGGATGTTAGTGCCCATGGTGGGGGGTATCAATCAGCTGTTCCAGGGCATTGGATATGACAAAGTCGAAGAACCTTTATGCAGGTGAGTATGAGCATGAGTAATTCACCCAGTCAATGTTAGGGTAGTTAAAGTTACCCAAAACCATGGCATTCAGCTGTATCTTGATAGACTCAAGTTGATATAGATAGGCAGAGTGGGTGTCCTGATTCATGGAGGGGGTTCTGTAGCTGGCAATGACTTGAATAGGTGTCCTACCAACAGCTAATTGCACCTGAAGTATCTGTAGGGTATCATACTGTTTAACCAATCTGGAGGTGTATTTATCTTTGATGAATATTCATACACTGCCTCCTTTAGATTTTTTGCCTTCTGTTTGTGGTCTGAACATGTGGAAGGAGGTGTAACGGAATATGGCTGGGGTGCTCTCCACAGCCTTGAACCAGGTCTCTGTGACTGTACAAATGTCTGTATTCTCCAGGAAGAGGACTGCTTTCAGTGAGTGCAGTTTTATGTTAAGACTCCTATCATTTAGGAGCATGACCTTGAGGTTGTTTTTGGTTGGTATTTTTATGTCAGGAGTTGCGTCCTTGTGACACTGCCTAAGAAAGGCACTATAGGGATGGCAAGAGCCTTAACCAGTAGCCGAAATCCCAGGGGTGACAGATGAAGACCATCTTTGGCAAAGCATCGAGGTCTGTCAGTCATGTCATCCCAGGCTGACACCGAAAACTAAGCCAGTTATTGAAGTCAATCATTTTCTGTTTGTATTGAGGCATCATTCTACTTGAAGGTAAAATGCTGCTTAAGACTAGGGACATACCTGCCTGAGACACATAGTCCGAGACCTCAGTCATGTCTCTCTTCATATAGTCCAGAGAGGTACACCTCAAGTCGTTCACACCAAAATGGACTATGATGGAGTCATAACAGTACGTGTTGTTGAGAGACTTGAGTGCATGTGTGATATGGCAGATCCTGGCACCTGACAGACAACTGACCTAGACCTTCTTCTTATCCAGCCTGGTGAAAGGGACATCTGTCTGTCTCATGATGGAGTCACCTATAACCAATATGTTCGGTTTAGTGTTTAGCCTTATGGGTTTGACAGATGAGACAATGGTGCAGGAGCTATTATGTGTATTGTGTTCTGCAGAGGAAGTATTATGTGTAGGATGCTTGTGTTTGTCTTTGGGAGGTACCTGGTGTTTAGGTAAGTTTCTGGTGAGGACCTCCACATATGTCAGTATGTCTGATGTGGGTTTGGGTGGAGAAGGTGGTGAGGTGTGCATGCTGACAATGCGCTCAGTGTCAGATGTACTGACTGGAGTGTGAGAGAGCATGGATTCAAGTTTTTAATACAGTTGCATTTCTCACATGATGAGTTTGTGTGGACTAGAAGTAGGGGGTTGTCTGTGTACATGAGGCAATTGCTATGATGCTTCAAGATGCCCATGTCGACCAAGTTGGCTGAAGAAATTATGGGAAGTTGTCCATTCATAGTGCTAGATAAATTTATATGGTCAGAAACAGGAATATGGCAGAAAAAAGGGCCACATGTAGGAATAACTAGTGGGCATGGTGTGCTAGTACCTCAGAGGCTAGGCTTAGTGCTACACTAGTCAGTAGAGCGGGGCCTGAGGAAAATTCTTCAGGCTGTTATCACAATGGGTGCTTACACAGCTTCACTGGTAATCCCTCTTTGCCCAAAAATGTGCTAAAGATGAGGACTACACTAATGAGATACAGCTGTATCTGCGGGAATAATTGTCAAAATTATCTGTCCAGCTATGATGCACAATTGTTTGGCAGTGCAAGATACTGAGCAATGTGCAGACAAGCAGAAACCCACTCAGAGGTGGGGCTTAAATACCAGAATGTTAAAACCTAAAAAATCTTTTAAAAAAAGCTCATAAGAACCAATGAGGTGGCTACTTGCTGTTCTTGTTTTTTCAAGTTCAGGAAAAAGTACTGGAGAATGCCACCCTGTACCAGATGACAACTGAGTGGCTCTCCAGGCACAGGAGTAAGTATGAGTTCATGTCTTGTTATGTAGTATTTTGGTATAGACTGCAGTTTAGCTGTAATCACTGTCATAATTTCTATAGTTATCACTTAAACAGCTCTGCCACACTTGTTTGTACAGTAGGACAACATCTGTAAATACCGTCTGCTTTGTACACCCACTTGCAAAAATCCATGCATTCATGGTATATATGCAGTACTTCTTTGTAAGAGGATTATTAGTTCTGTCTAGCTGCACTGCATACCCACTGTCTCATGGCACCCGATATGCAGGATGGTTACCATAACCCTTTGCTATGCACACTGGCTCAGTTTGGGTATATGTGGGATGTGTGGGTGGGGGAGATTGGCTTCAGGGTCAGTTGGAGCTATTACAGTAGGATCCTTGGGGGTTTAGGGGGTTAGGGTGTGTGTGTGTGTGTGTGTGTGTGTGTGTGTGTGTGTGTGTGTGTGTGTGTGTGTGTGTGTGTGTATGCATCTATGAAGGTACAGGGTGGAAGGCCTGTGGGAGAAGAAGCATGGGGGACCATGGTGGGGTCATAGGGCAGTCATATAGAAGAATTTCTTTGGAGTCTGTGGAAGGTAGTGGGAATGGCATCCTTGGTGGCATATAGCCCATGCATCACTCAACCATATGCCCCCATTGGCAACACCTTCACCTTGTATATTCCTGACTCTTTTTCTACAGTCATGTTAAGTTCCCTGGTGCATAGCGAATTACCTTATGGTATTTGCAAAGCACTTGCTGATAGCTGTGCCTGTTACATATGATTGCTTTTCTGACTGTGGTATAGCATACTGTCCTCATAAAGATGCTAAGCTGCACAGATATTACCACTCTACAAGTACACATAGCATGTCTTTGAACATGTCTCCATCATACCATGGTAGGTTCCTCCCTGCCCCACCTAATCCTGGCTAAAGGGACAGAGACATTGCACACCTGACCACGCATCCCACAATATGGATTTTGAGTTTATGTAACTAAGCAGAACTATCTAAGCTGGCCTAATAGTATATGTAGTGCCTTTGTAGTACAACAGTGGGTAGCATTCAGAGTGATTATCTGAATCAGGAGGAATATTACTGTCAATTTTGTCCCTCATTCACTCTCTATTTGTTGATATCCTTTTTCCATTTTATTTGGTGCTTATGTTTTATTTCTATCCATTTATGTTACTATTTTCTTGAGCATCTATCACAGCTGTCCCAGTGCTGTGGCACAGGACCCACCCCATCAGCCTTGGCCTTCTTCTGCCAGTACTCCTACTGGCTCCAGGTCTGACTCTGCAGCAGATGAAGCAGAGTGCAGCCTGCTGGAATCCCCAGAAACCTCTAATTGTGCTAATGTTCCAGTATAGTGGTACTGCTAGGAGGTCACAATTTATCACCTGGCAGAAGTTGATGCCTGCATTGGCCTTCTGGAAAGGATCTTCATGTAGCCATTGCCATCAGGAGTAGAGGCATAGGGGCCATGGTGGGAGGTCATGGGGGAATCATATGGGAGGTGGGATGTTGGGATGAAGTTGCTGATGAGTGGTGGGATATTGCCCATGCATCACTCCACCATATGCTACTGTCAGTGATATATTCACCTGGCATATCCCTTTTATTTTTGCTACAGTCATGTTAATATTCCTGCATAGCAAATTGCTTTACACCTTTTTGCAAAATACCTGCTGAGACCTACATCTATTGCACATAATTTGCTTTTATTTCTGTGGTAAAGCAGAGTGCTCTCATAAGGATGTTTGGTTGCATAGGTGTTACCACTATGCAAGTACACACAGCATGTCTTTCAATATGTCTGTTCTGTAGTAAGCATCACATACCGGCCTGCTCTGCCATTACCATCACGAAGGCAGGGCTCAGTGGGGAGGGCAGTCATAGTGGTGAATGACCTCTTTCTGGGTCTAGCCTAGGCAGTATGGTAATATGAGGATACTCACTTATTTCCATCCTGGTGTTCTCCTTCTTTGTGTGTAATTTCCATCCTCTGTTTGTTGTTCAGTCCTACCGATCACCAGTTGTCCTTCTTCTCTTTGTATGTCAATATTTCCAGTGTTAACAGCCCCCCATTTGTATCAACACTACATGTTAAACTTTGTATTTTATGTTTACGTGCCTCTGTTTTCCTACCTCTACCCTTTTTCCAGCCCCTACCTTCCATTAAATTTGTCATTATCTATTTATCCTCTTAAAAATAAAAATTGGTGCCTGTTCCTCAAAAGAAGTATGACCTTCCTCTACCTCCCCACTCTTACCTTCCCTATGTTGTGTGTTCCTCTGCTTTCTCTGCCCTTATTCTTACTTTACTGAACACTTGTTTCCATTAAAAACAATAAAACCTTATATAAATATTTCTAGAAGCAAGTTACTGTGGCTTCTCATAGTGTTACAATGTAAAGCATGTGCACTCAAGTACATGCATGCTACTTGCTCATAACTTATCATCATGACATTCCTGGTTGCAGTTTCAGAAATTATTCTCTCTCTCTTTGCCAAGCCTGACCCTTCCGTAAGCAGGTTTCTTAAGCAGTTGCACCTAGAGCTGCAAGATTCCTATTGGTTATTGAGATTTCCCTCTAGGCCACATGACACACATTAACAGCTCTGCAGTTGCCTTTGCACAGTCATGAAAGGCATGTTTCTCAGTCCAAAAAAATGTATTAAACCCTGTAATGCTAATGTGTTTTGCCTGAGAAAATCTGCAGTAAATGTAAATACAATAGGTTTGTACCCACAGGGTTCTATCTTAGGACCACTACTATTCACAGTATTCACAAATGACCTCCATACCTCCACACAGCATGCATCTATAATTCAGTATGCAGATGACACTACCTTAATCTGTGCTGCACAAAACATTCCCACCCTCTTGCAAACAACTCAACTAGCATTCTCTGACGTTGAAAACTACCTTACCAAAGTCCAACTTATCCTCAATTCAAAGAAAACTCAGCTTATGATTATACCCAGTTCTAACAAAAAAACTAACAGTCAATTCACTATCTACTCCACTAATGCTACTCCAATTGCTCCAGTGGCACAGGCTAAGCTATTGGGAACAACCATAGACTCCCACCTAAAATTTGATAATCATCTCAACTTAACTATTAAAAAAGTACATGCCAAACTGGGGTCGTTCTACCGTATCAAACCATTTCTTACCACAACACAAGATCAGCCATTGCTCGCTCCCAACTTCTATCCACCCTACTCTATGCATCTCCCATTCTGACTAATCTCAACAAAACTGAACTAAGCAAAATGGAAGCCTGCTATAACAGAATTGCCCGCTTTGCTGCAAATTGCTCATATAGAACTCATCACTGTACTGCTTTGAGACAGCTCCACTGGCTTGAACTGCCCAACCTCCTAACCTACAATCAGCTCTGCCTCTGTCATTCTATCTATTACCTCCCCAATAAGTGTCCTGACCTCAAAAACCTAGTACAACATCACTCAGCCAAAATGCCTCTTAGATCATCAAGCAAACTACTACTAGAAGTCAACAAACCAAGTAACACTCGTGGAGGAAATAAGGCTATAAAAAACGTTTTCACCAACGTTTAATCCACAAAGTCCTTGAAACACAGCAACACCCGGAACAAACCACAGAACAAAAGCACATTAACGCTGAATATCCACACTGCGTTTTCGTTTACACAACTTCCTCAGATATGACTGAATAGAGTCAAGGTATTCCATTCACCTTTAAATACACTTACTAATGACCATAATTGATTAATTAATTAAGAAATCTTTTCACAATTAATTAATTGTGTACACTCCATAGGGAACCATACTGAAGCCTAAGTCAGTTCTTAACACACAATATCTACAATAAAAAATGTTAAAAACATGTATTACATTCCACATTGCTTCTAATAAATATTTATAAATAATTCTTCTAAAAAACTTTATATTTTAATAACATGGTTAATTCATTAATCAAATATAAAACACGTCTAAATCACGTATATGTGTATTACTTAAACAAAAAGCGCCATCTACTGATAAAAAAGGAGAATATTTCCTCATACTCTCCCATACACTCTTATTCTACTATATATAACGGAGCTGAGATTTGACATTTCCTATAAAGACTACATTTTATATTACTAAAATGCTGAATAGTAATAATTAATAGTCAAATTTTAATGTCATTAATGCTAAAACATAATTAAATATTCCTCATAGCTTAGCCGCTCTCATTTTTAATACAGGGGCAATGGACATGGTATCATTCAACCCTGGAGGTTTATTGGCCTCTAAATATAATTGCCATAAAAGTTCCTTATACTCGATAGAGGTTTCCCATGGTCCGCCTCTTATATCTCTATTCACTACTTCTAGCACAAAAAAAGTGAAAGAGGCTTGCTCGCAGCTCACTTTATGTCTATATAGGGCATTGTTAATGCACTTGATCTTAATATCGTAATAGTGCTCATATATTCTATTTCTTAATTTTCTCTCTGATTTCCCTATATAGAATGCATCACAAATTTTGCAAAAAGCTAAGTATATAATCCCGCTTGTCTGGCAATTTGCATATTGTTTACTTTGAATCAGCATATCCCTGCTCTTAATATATATGGTATCTTTGGGAAGTACAAAAACACATTGGTTACATCTTCCACATTTGTATGTCCCTACTCTCCCCTCTTTAGGTTTATTCTTCTGATATTTTCTTTCAAAGAAGTTTTTAAGGCTTTTACCTTTTCTATAGGTACACTTCAGAGGGGAGGAAAACAGGCACTCCAAATCAGATGTTTCCCCAAATTTAGTCCATTCACTTTCTATCATTTTTCTAATTTTCAGGGCTTCACCACTAAAGTCTTTACGAAGTTATTTTTACCCTCATATTTCTCATTTTTCACTTCTTCCTCTTGCCAATTCATTACACCTAGAATCGGCTTGAATTTACTATTCCTTCCCATCCTTACCTCCTCTTCTATTTCGTCGATTAATTTGTGGGGGTAACCTCTTGCCAAGAACATTCCCCTTAGTTTCCCGCATTCTTCCCAAAAATCAATGTCCCTTGAGGTCATTCGGCTACCCCTTACAAATTGTCCTTTAATAATGCCCTTCTTTTGGTGGTGAGGATGTGCACTATTATAGGCAAGAAATGAATTTGAGTAACTCTCTTTTCTATACACTTTAGAGAAGAAATTATCATCTCCTTTTCCTATAAAAATAATGGTTAAGGTGTTTGCCTTACAAACACAAGGTGCAGGGTTTGAATCTCACAAGGGATAATTAGCTAGGCTTAAACTGGCTCACAAGGGCAGCTAGCTTAGTACTAATCTATGAACCTATGAATCTATAAGTAAATTTCAAAAAGTTAGTTGAATGGGATATATGCTCAAAAAAGCGGCAAAATCATCATCTGTCCCTACCCATAGGAAACACATATCATCCAGGAAGCGTTTATATAACTTCCAACACTTCTTGAATGGAGAGTTTAGAATATATTTATTTTCCCATGCTGAAAGGATGATATTGGTGTAAATAGGGGCACATCTTGCCCCAATTCCTACTCCCTTTGTTTGTTTGAAAAATTCCCCTTCATAGTGCAAATAATTATTACTTAAAACTAACTCCATAAGAGTCAAAATCAGGTAAAAATCATTATTACTGAATTTCCCAAAACTAATCAGAGCTTCCTCAAACCACTGCAATCCTTCCTCATGCGGGATAGAGGAAAAAAGGTCCACAATATCTATAGTTATAAAGGTGATATTTATATCAAAAACTTCTTTCTTAAGATTTTGCAATAAATCCCAAGAATCTTTAACTATACCTCGACCTTCCTTTAATACATCTTTAAGTTTTTCATCAAGCCATTTTGCTAACGGTGCAGTGACGGAGCCTTCAGATGCCACTATTGGTCTCACTGGGGGGTTATCTACATTTTTGTGAACCTTTGGCACCCCAAAAATTGTAGGCACTCTGGGCTTATCCACATTTAAGAATCTAAACATATTTAAATCAATTGACCCCTCAAGTACTAAATCATTCAAGGCCAGCCAAATCTTTTTATTTCCTATGTTGATTTCATTTATTGATACTCTTTCATATCTTTCCTCATTTTCCAACACCTCCAACATTTTGGATTCATAAAATACCTGGTCCATTAAGACGGTCCCTCCACCCTTATCTGGTTTTATAACCCTAATATCTAAATCATTTGTTAGGGTATACAATAAGTCAGTTTCATCCTTCGATAAATTAGGGACTATCCAATTTTTAGAGAGTTCCTTCCTAATTTTCTTTTCCATCATTACCTCAAAATTTTTCAATTGTGGGTTCAAAGGGGGGTTAAATGTACTTTTTCTTTTAAGGGCATCATTATTAGGCCCACAAGCTTTTTGTCCTTGGAAAATAAGATCTAAACTTTTCTTCCATAAGAACAGTTTCAAGTCTATAATATCCTGCCTAAGGTCTAGAAGGACTAGAAGGACTAGAAGTCACCAACAGCTACAATAGCTTTGGAGATGCGCTATATAGTAGTTCAGTGGCGATAAAATGGAACTCTGTCCCTACAAGCATTCAAAACACATCATTCAAAGCCTCCTTTAAAGACCTCATCAGGCAACATCTCAAGGAAAGTTGGCAGTGCCATGATTGCTCCCCAGGCTAGTGAAAGCGGATAACACATACATACAAAATCTTACTCACAAACACTGGCTAATCTACAATGTATGTACTGTACCTGTGTACTATGTATGTATTCTACCTATGTTCCAAATTTCAGCTGTACACCACAAATCTATTAATTACCTTTATTTTTAAAATTAATATTTTTTTGTTTGTTCTCTCCACAGTAACTGTTTATGTGCCACATACCACTGTAAAAACATGTCTCCTGTAATTTGGTGTATACTGATCATGTCTAAATAACTAAATGTGTCTGTAATTTTTCTTTGTGGAGCTTTTCTCCCTGGGCCTCTGCTGAAAAAGGGCCTTTTCGGTTCAGACACCCCCGGTTAACAAATGTAAAATAAAATAAATAAAAATAAAAATAGACAGTTTGTGTTTCTACTTGTGATTATGAAAGGTTATCTTAGAAAGCATGTTATTTATTGTTGTGTATTATTTTGTGCACTGGGGAGAGGAGAGTCAGGCTTCTGTTTTCCAGTTTTATTACTTCATCTTTATGTTTGTTTTCTGCAAGTATCACACAGTTTTCACTCAGTGCCAAGCCCCAATCCAGAATATTTTATCCCACTGAAATGCAAATACAAATTGGCTCATTAACATGAATCATGGTATAATTTCATAATAAAACATGTTTGAGTGTGTGCAAACCAGCATTTATTATACAATTCTGTTTATTTATTTTATAATATGATATCTCTGTTATGACATATTTTTAATACTGTGAGTCTTTCCATTTTTTTAGAGGTAAAAAATAATTCTGCACACTTGTCTTTGAAAATAATGTTTTGTTTTAATTTTTATGAATAGCGTATTACATTTTATCATATTCTGATAAAGAAGTACTTTTATTTGTATTCAATGACATTATCATAGGAGATCATAGATCATAGGAGATTACTAGGCTATCGACCCAGAGGTCATTTTAAGCCTAGCCATTTCATCCCAATGTAATAGCATAGAAATGCTAGTCAATACCCAAAATTGCATGTAGTGATGACTGCCCATGTCCAAGAGGGTTGTGGGCTCTATCCCTGGCAGGAATTTATGATGCCCCATCCACTTGTCTAGGTTCCGGTTGAACAGTGTCATAGAGGTGCTCTGTTTCACATGAATTGGTAGCCTGTTCCAAAGAAGCAGCAGTCGCTGGGAGTGGGAGATAAATCTGTCTCACCAGCATGTCCTATTTATGTCACAGGCCATATTTAGCTCCCTGGAATGGGTAGCCATAGTCTCGTTTAATTTATGGATATGCAGCAAGTTCATTATGTTTGGGTCTTGGATTGCTCTGTAGGCTAGGCATAAGTCTCTTCTAAGAAGTCTATACAATACTGAGTATACTGACAGGCGCTTTAGTCGGTCTGTGTAAGGCACATGCTGGAGTCCCTTGATCTTCTTTGTTAGAAACCTCTGAGGTCTCTCTAATTGCTGCAGGTGCTTAGACAGTACATGCCAAATGGGGTGTTATACTCAACTATGGGCTGGATAAGTGCCGAGTATAGGGGGGTTATAACTTCTTTTGCTCTTGAGGCAATACCTTTACTAATCAAGTGTGCTAGGTAGAAACGTTTTCCTTACTACTGCAGACACATGGTGGTCCAAGTTAAGGTCACTCTCATCTTGTGATCCCAGGTCCTTTACCACTCCATGGCAACTTAGGTTATTGTTGTTTTTTTGACAGAGTGAGGGGACTTTTTTGTGCTGAAGGGAATCATGATGCATTTCTTTGCATTCAGTTTGAGACTGTGACTAATACACCAGTCATTGGCCTGCGTGAGACCCTCCTGGAGTATACTCACATAATTTGGGGATGCAATGATTGCACCACGTTTGCAGTCATCTGCAAACTTGGTCAGGCACAACTCCTTAGTTTTGACCTGAACTTCTGAGAAGTAGATACCAAACAGTAGGGGGCCCAGCAATGACCCCTGCGGCACTCCACTGGTAACAGTTCTGCTGGATGATGTGGCGTCACCCATTTTGATAATGTGTGTCCGGTTTGTAAGGCAGTTGGCAACCCATCTTACAACAAAAGGGTTTACATTCAGTTTGCTAAGTTTATCGGTAATGCCTGAATGTGGGATTGTGTCTAAAGTCTTTAACGGGTAGAGGTATGCGCTGTGCACAGATTTGCCCTCGTCAATGGCCTTGGTCACATTTTCAAAGAACTCCAGCAGATTTAACAGGCAAGATCTGCCCTTCATGGAGCTGAATTGGGTAGGATCCATGGTTTGGAAGTCACCTATGTATTTATGTATGAGGTCCATAATGATACATTGATGAGGCTGGTCAGGCTTATGGGTCTGTAATTCCCTGGGTCTGCTGCTAGGCCACCTTTGTAGAGGAGAATAACTGTTGCTATTCTCCATTCCACAGGAAAAAAGCCTGTAGTTAGGCTATGATTTAAAATTAGAAGTTATGTACCTACCATAACGTTCCATGTTAGTTGTCTTCTCTCGCCTTCTTTCTTGCTGGATGGGTTCGGAGCCGATCCTCGGCTCCACTAGCTTTAGCTCGAGAACTCCTTTTACCAGCTCGAGGCAACCCTATATCCCATGATGCAAGGCGGAACTACCTCAGATCTCATTTGGCAGCTAACTAACCCTGCTAAAGACTTATCCTAATATAATTAGGAACCAAGGTTCCTAAAAGAAGTCCTCATAACAATGCTCCAGAGGAAGCAATCTAATAGGAACTCTTCAAGATCTGTCCAGGCCAGGGGGAAGGAGGGAGGGATGCAAGAAAGAAGGCGAGAGAAGACAACTAACATGGAACGTTATGGTAGGTACATAACTTCTAAATGTTAAGTTGTCAATCTCGCCTTCATTCTTGCTGGATGGGACCGCGTCCTAGCACCTGTATCCCGGGTGGCTCAATGGAACAGACTCTTGAGAACAGTGGAACCAAAACTGGCCCTATCTCTGGAGGCCAAATCCAACTTGTAATGAGACACAAAGGTATGAGGCGTGGCCCAAGTAGCTGCTGCACAAATAGTGTCAATGGGAAGTCTATCCTGAAAGGCTACAGAAGTGGATAGACTCCTGGTCGAATGTGCTTTTGGCTTAGAAGATAGTTGTTTCGCCCTTAGAGAATACACATACGAAATGGTGGAAGTCAACCATCTAGATAAGGTCACTTTAGATACTGGAAGACCCAACCTGTTTTCTGCATAGGAAACAAACAATTGGTCTGATTTTCTAATTTGTTTAGTCCTATGTAAGTAGTACCTGAGCTGACGATGAACATCCAAAAATGCAGCTTCTGTTCAGCTCTGTCAGAATAGTTAGGAAAGAAAACTGGTAGATCAATAGATTGGTTAATATTGGCTTGAGATACAACCTTGGGAAGAAGGAAGGGTTAGTTCTGAGAAACCCTATCCTTATGAAACACCAGATAAGGTGAACGAATACAGAGGGCCTGAATCTCAGAAACTCTTCTTGCAGAAGTAACAGCCAGCAAAAATATAGTTTTCCATGTCAACAACTTTAAAGAACACGTAGCAGGCGGTTCGAAAGGAGGTAGAATTAGGGATGCCAACATTAAGTTCAGATCCCATTGCGGAGGAGGATGTTTCACAGGCGGTTTTAGGAGAAAAACTCCTCTCAAAAAGGCTTTGCATAACCTATGAGACATGATGTTATTGTCGTGCAAGCCAACATGAAATTTGGAAATAGCAGCCAGTTGTACTTTGACTGTAGATGATGACGATCCCGAATGAAAAACCTCCGCCAGGAAATCCAAAACAGAATGTATAGGAGCGGTGAAAGGATCAATATTTCTGGCGTTTGCCCAAATAGAAAAACGCCACTTGCTAGCATAAACAGTTCTAGTGGGCGACTTTAAAGAAGACACTAAAATGTCTCTGACTGAGTCAGAAATCATTGGTAGCCTGGCTAGGGAAGGAAGTGGAGCAACCAAGCAGTGAGGTTGAGAGAATGAATGGCCCGGTGCTGCTGACCCGACTGGTGGATCAAAAGATCCGGAACTGGGTCCAGATGCCAGGGCTGCACCAGAAGGTGATGATGTAGAGATGGAAACCAAATTTGTCGAGGCCAATATGGAGCAATGAGGATCAAATTGGCTCTCAAAACGGTGGCTTTCTGAATGACTTGTGGAATCAATGGAAAGGGAGGAAAAGCATAAAGAAGTCCCCGAGGCCAATCCTGGGTTAGAGAGTCTCTCAAGGGTTGGCCCGGAAGAGAAATAGTGTGAAGTAATCTGGGCACTTGCTGTTTTGAGGGGTAGCGAAAAGATCGCAACAAGGGGTGCCCCACTTCAGAAAAATCTGATCCACTACAGACTGATTGAGAGACCACTCGTGAGGCATCAGAATAGATCTGCTTAGCCTGTCCGCCAATAGGTTGGACCTGCCGGGGATGTGCGTTGCTATCAGAAACCGCTGAGAAGAGATCGCCCATTGCCAAAGTCTGAGAGCTTCTCGACATAAGGGATAGGACCTGGTTCAGCCCTGTTTGTTGATGTACCAGACCACGGACATGTTGTCCGTCTGTACTGCAATAGTCCCTGTGGGAAGAAAGTCGTCGAGGGCTTGCAACATTAAAAGCACTGCTCTCATCTCCAGGACATTTATGTGCAGGTGGTATTCTATGGGTTGCCACGTCCCGTGGACCAACCTGCCCTGATAATAGCCCCCCCCCCCGATCAGAGAGGCATCCGAGGTGACTGTGGCAACTGGAGGAGGGGAACAAAGGGTCGGCCCTGATGAAGAAGAGGAAGATATCCACCATCGTAGATGAGCCCTGCAAGACTGTGTCACTAAGATCTCATGTCTCATGGGCAGATCGTGGTACGACCACTGCGTGAACAACATCCACTGCAGGAGACGCATGTGGAAGCGAGCCAGTGGAAGAAGAACAATGGCTGCAGCCATTAGGCCTAGAACTTTCAAGACAAACCTGGCTTTGACCTTGTTGCTTTGTAACAGAAGCTGAACAAATTTCTGGATGTCCAGAATCCTTTGATTTGTTAGCCTGGCTAACATTTTGACGGTATCTAACTCTGCGCCTATAAAGGTGATAGATTGGCAAGGCAGCAGAGAGGATTTTGAAATTCACTGAAATTCCTAGACTCTTGCAAAGCTGTAAGGTGTAGTCTCTGGACCGAAGAAGCTGATCCTTGGAGGTGGCGGAGAGGAGCCAGTCGTCCAAATAAGGAAACACTTGGAATCCTTGGCGTCTCAGGTGAGCTGTGACCACTGCCATGCATTTGGTGAACACTCTGGGGCTGAAGTGAGGCCAAAGGGCAGTGCTCTGAATTGGTAATGACTGGCTCCCAGCAGCGGAGAAACCTTCTGGAGCATCTGTGAATCTTTATATGATAGTACGCATCCTGAAGGTCTATCGAGCACATCCAGTTGTCCTTGCACAGAAAGGGCAGAATGGATTGCAGCGTGACCATCCCGCATCTTGCCTTTCTGACAGACTTGTTTAGTCTGCTTAGGTCTAGTATTGGTCTCCAATCTCCGTCCTTTTGGGGACCAAAAGAATCTTGAGTAGAAGCCGGATCCTACTTGGTCTGCCGGTACTGTTTGGATGGCTCTTTTTCCCAGGAGTTTTGAAACTTCCTGTTTGCCAAATCCCTTTGACCGGGTGAGATGTCTGGAAGGGATTGTAGAGTACGGGAAACCTTTCAAGGGGATTTTGTAACCCTCGGATATGATCGACTGTACCCACTTCTCTTGTGATAGGGATTGCCAGGCTACTGGGTACAGCGAAATTCTTCCCCGACTGCCTCCAAGGGTGGACAGTCGGGCAACACCTCAGGGATGCTGAAAGGGCTTCTCAGGAAGAGGCTCCCTGTTGCCCTGGTTCTGAGGACCCCCTGCCTCTAGGGCGTCTATTATTGTTACCCCTCTGCCTCTGGGGGTAAACTGACCACGTGTGTCCGGTGTAGCTCCTTGGGCTTTACGGAACCACATCTTCCCCCCCTTCTGGCCCTTGGGATATGGTCTAGAAGGAGTGGAAAACTGGACTCCAACGGCAGAAAGAGTTTTACCGTCCTGTTCACATCTGGTCAAAGTATCCTTCACCTGAGGTCGAACAAAGCCGAACCGTCAAAGGGGTGTTGGTGAAGGACGCCTTAAAGGGGTCTGCAAAATTACACAGCCGCATCCAGGCTTGGCGTCTAAGAGCAACACCTGTGCCTGCGGCCCTGCTCGTTCCATCGGCTGCATAAGATATGAGCCGCATGGAGGAGTTAGATATCGAATTCAGGATAGCTAGCTGAGAGGCAATCTTTTCCTGAGCCCCAGCAGCTGAAGGATCCTGGACTACTTCTCCCAGTTCCTTGAGAATGTCTCGTTGAAGCCTGGTGAAGTGACAAAGGTAATTCAGCGAACGCATTGCAAAGGTCGCTGAAGAAAACATCCGCTTTCCATACCTGTCCATGGTCCTAGAATCCTTATTAGGAGGATGGACAGGTACTGAAGGATCCGCCAGTTCCTTCTTAGTGGCCGCCACCACCATAGCATCCACAGAGACACCTTTGGACAGGAACTGTTTGTCCGAAGGGGCCGTGATGAACTTGGATGGTCTCCTGGGGACAGGTTCCACAGAATCTGGAGCCGCCTTCGAGCCACTACCTGCATGAGTGGGTCGAAGGCGGAGACACCCAGGAGGTGGAGGGGGATCCAAAGCCTCCAGGTATACCGACTCATCCTCGGAAGGGTCAATGGAGGGCCAATTCCCCCTCTGTTTGAGGAGCTCAAGGATGTCTGAAAATGAGACATCCTCAGAGGGACCGTGGGGAACCCTCTGACTCATCTAAGTCGGTATCAGATGTAGTAGACTCAGGGGAGTCTGTGTGTTTCCTCTTACGTCCTCTTCGAGGGGTTCCCCTGCAGGGTCAGGAGAAACCTCGGAAGAGGAGGAAATTCCCAGTGGGGAAACCTGGGGTGATGGATCCCTGGGCCTGAGAGCAAGAGGCTGGCAAGAGGCATCTGCAGGCACTGATGAGGGAGGAGCTAGAGGGATAGACCGTTGACCAGGCTCAGAGGCCAGGACACTCCTCATCACCTCAAAGGCTCCTCTCCCGGAGACCTGAACACACCCGCTCGAAGAAACAGGAATGGTCGGCTCCAAGGAGAGAAGGCTCCGAGGCCGATGTCGGCGCCGAGCTTACCAAAGCCGAGAGGAAGAGCGGGTCGGACAAGGGTCCGATGCCACTAGCCCCTCGGAGCCGACAGTGGAAACCAGACGACCGGATCCCTCCAAGGAAAGTCTCAAGGAGGAGATCGGAGCCGAGGATGACGGAGCCGAAGGATGTATCGGCTCCGGCATCGAAACAGTCGCTGTCTCAAGAAGCTCCAGCTCCGAACTCTGGTGTGGAGTCGGAGGAGGAATCTCAAGAATTGGGGCTGTAGCGAAGTCTGTTGAGACGGGCTATGGAGCATTTGGGCCAGTGCCTGAGATTTCAACAGCCTGCTTACCACCCTCTCCAAATCGTGGTCAGACAGCCTGGAAGATCTCGAAGATCGGCTCCGATGGCTCCGCTCCGACAAAAGAGGAGACCCCGGGCAGTGAATACTTAGTATCGAAGGGACCGGGATCTCTTACGGGCGGAGCCATCGGAGCCGAAGTCCCTTGAACCCCAGATGGAGCCGAGGATCTCGGCTCCGATGCTGGATAAAGTGTCGGCTCCAGCCGAGCCGACAAGGCAACAGTAGTCAGGGTATCGGAGCCGGCGAACCCACTACTCTAGCAGAAGAAGTATCGGCTCCAGCCGAGCCACCGGAGGAGGCTTGGACACTGTAGCCTGAGCCTTCAGTGGCTTAAGAGGTTTTCCTGCCCTTGCTTAGGAGGAGAACCTTCAGGTTTTAACAAACCTCGGAGGATCAATTTGTTCCTCCTTTCCTGCAGGACTCTCTGGCTAAAGGCATGACACAAGCACAGGAGTCCTGCAGGTGCAACCCAGGCAATACACAAGAAGTGTGACCGTCTGTCAGGGACATTTTCTGACAGCACTGGTCACACTTCTTGAAGCCTGAGACCTTGCCTTCCCTAGACATCCTAAAAGGATATACACAAACAGTCCCCACAAACACACAACTTAATCCCTACACAGACACACAGGAAGGGAATAACTTGGGGAACTAGGCCTGACTAAAACTTTAACTGAAAAAACTATTTTAAAAGTTTAAAAAGGAAGGGAATAGGGTGGGCTGTACTAATACAGGCTAACCTAACACTGAAGGGAAATTAAACCCCTAACTAAACTTTTTTCTTCTTTAACAAGAAAAACTTACCTCAGCTGGCAAAGGAGACCTCTTTCGCTAAGCGGCAAACGAGATCTGGGGTAGTTCCGCCTTGCATCATGGGATATAGGGTTGCCTCGAGCTGGTAAAAGGAGTTCTCGAGCTAAAGCTAGTGCCGAGTCGGAGCCGAGGATCGGCTCCGAACCCATCCAGCAAGAATGAAGGCGAGATTGACAACTTAACATGGGTACTTAGTAGTGATGTTAGTTCATGTTTTAGCCTGTTTAGAAGACAGCCTGGGGTGTTGTCTGGTCCCACAGAGGCTGTGTCTTTTGCCTTGGACAAGGCTTTGAGGATCTGCTTTTCAGATATGTGTGGGGAGGGTTAGGGGAATGTTTGTTGTAAGTTAGGAGTAGGTAAGGGAGGTACATTTTTCCCGAACCTATCTGCTAGCAGGTTTGCTATCTCTGTAAGGTCAGTGTGAGTGAGACCATTGGCTACAAGTTCTGCATATCCTTGGGTCCTACCCTTTAGGTTACGTACGTAGCTATGGTTATCCTTGGCTGAACTTGCTAAGTTTCTCACAAAGGATCCCTTGGAGGATTTAACAAGCTATCTTATTTGCCTGTTGAGGCTGAGGAGGGTGCTTTTCCATTGTTGGGGCCTTGCCTTAGTTTTCTTGGGCAACAACCTTTTGCATTTATTGTAAAGTTTGTTGATGCTGGATGTCCACCATGGCAGCTTGTTTTTACTTGGGGCTCTAGCCTTGATTCTTTGCAGTATGGCCAAGTTTATACAGTTATGCAACTGATTTTACAGGGCTTTAGTGAAAGCTTCAGCATAGTTACCACTTCAAGCTTGGGGTGGAGCTTGGAATGGAATCCATTTATACCTTCACCTAGGAGGGTATAGTTTACCTTGGTAAAGTGTTTTACTCTGATTTTACCCTTTGTGAGTTCTGGTGTTAGCGCCAGCTCAAAGGTGACTGAGTTGTGGTCAGTTTTAACTAAAGAGGGTCAGAAAGTTGTGACAGTCCATCTGTTTGACATGTTGGTGAGGACAAGATCCAGAATGTTTGTTCCCTTTGTCAGGTATGGACAATTTGTTCCAGGGCATTTGAATTAACAAAGTCAAGGAACTTTTGTGCTAGCGAGTTAGGGCTAGCATAAATTTTCCAGTTGACAGTGGGATAATTGAAATCCCCACATAACCATTGTGTTCAGTAAAATTTGGATCGTCTCCACTTTGTTCAAGTAGGCTCCATGGGCGTTCATGACCTATGAGGGGGATCTATAACTGGTTATGACTTAAATGGGGGTCGTACCCACTGTAACCTGAACCTGGAGTAACCCAATGGAGCTGTCCAGTCTAACTAGACGGGAAGTGAATTTATCTGCAATATAGATTGAAACACCACCTCCTTTGGTTTTCACATGTTCTCACATAGTCTTGCAATGCCGGGGTACTTTCTGAGGTCTTGAACCAGGTTTCTGTGACTGCACAGACATCTACATCTTCTAATGATAGAAGTACTTCCAGGGAGTGCCGTTTTTGGTTTAAGCTCCTAGCATTTAGCAGCATGACCCTTATTTTATTCTGATTGGCTAATTTCACATTGGTAATGTTCTTTTTGAGACCTTGCCTAAAAAGACACTATGGGGAACATGAGAGCATTTGCCAGCAGCTGAAAGCCTAGAGGTGTCAGGTGCAAACCATCTTTGGCAAAGCAGCAAGGTTTGTCGACCATGGCTTCCCAGGCTGACAGGAACTAAATATCCTTTGAATGACACCAAAAACTAAGCCAATTATTCAAATCAATCATTTTTTGTTTATACTGTGACATCATTCTAGGTGAGGGTAGTATGCAGCTCAAGGTTAGGGATATACCTGCAGTGGTGCATACTCAAAGAGCTCAACCATGTCTCTCTTCATATAATCCAGTGGAGTATGTCTCAGGTCATTCAAACCAACACAAACTATGACAGAGTCATAACGGTACTTGTTGCTGAGAGACCTGAGTGCATGAGTGATCTGACGAATCCTGGCACAGGGCAGACACCTGACCATGACTTTCTCCTTGTGCAACCTGATGAGTGGGACATCTGTGAGTCTCACTATTGAGTCTCCAGTGACAAGAACATTTTGTTTTTGAGTGTTTGCCTTGCTAGCTTGGTGGGTGAGACACCGGTGTTACTACGTGTCATGGGTGCTGTGAGGACTATGTTAGTTGTAACAGTATTGTGTTTTGGAGGTCTCTGGTGTTTTGTTAAGTTTTCAAGAGAACCTCCACATATGTGGATTTACATGTTTGATGCATACTATGTGTACAAGTAGTGGTACTATGAGCATCTGCAGTGGTGGGCAAGTTGACAGTCTTCTCCATGTTACTGTTTTGAGTGAGAGAGCATGGATTCTAGATTCTTGGTGTAAATACATCTCTCGCACTCTATACCAGAGTGTGTTATTAGTAGAGGGTTGTATTGCTACACTGCCTCAAGAGACCCAAGTCAACAAGGTTGGCAGGAGAAACAAGGGTTGTCCAACTGTCCACAATGCTAGGTTGAAGACTGTCACTATGGGTAGCTATTCAGAATCCATCAGGGAGGACCTCAGTGGATGGATATTTCTGCCTGGGTTTTTGGGAAAATGTGTTGAATTTAACGTCCTCATTTTGCTGCACAACTCTGCGACAGAGTGCGGTGCTGCACTATGCACAAACAAGCAGAAACCTGCTCAAATGCAGGGCCTAAATACCAGAAGCTAAATACTTGAAAAAATGTTAAAAAGATTTAAAAAGACCAATGAGGATGCTTATTCCAAGCCCTTGATCATAGTCTCTTTACAAGACAGGTCCCAATCAGCACAATTCTCTCACAAAAGTGCATATAGGCCCCTTCCAATCCAAGATGGCGTGGAAAATGTCCTCAGAACAAACAAACCACTTCAAACAGTTACAAAAGCAGCAATCCTATGTCTGGACTATGTTACAGCTACTAACTATCCTAGTTTCAGCAGGAAACACTACACTGTTTAAAAGCAGAAAAATATCAGTGAGACACTAAAAAACATTTAAAACTTCAAAAAATCAGCAAGGAGGCAATAAAGAATATTTTAAACAGTTAATTGATCAGTTATTTAAATACTGCTTGGTCAGAAAACCAGAACAAGCAGAACAGATAGCTTCCAAACAGTGAAAAATACCAGTAAATGTAGATGCTGCAAAATAAGCATACTAGCATCAATGTACAAGAAAAAAGTGGACATTCACAACTGTGGGCAGAATAGTTATCAAACTCCTGTCAAACTGCATGAAAGTTCTGGAGATGGTGACTGATAAATGAATAAAGAGTGTAGTAGAATGTAAAATGGGAGATGAGCAGTTTGGATTCAGATTAAGATGCAGCAGAAATGACTCTATGTTTTCAGTAAGAAAGATAGCTGAAATGAAGCTAGAGATAAGGAAAGAGTCCAACTGAGTATTCCTAGACATGGAGAAAGCATATGGCAAGGTCCCAAGAAAGCAGAGAAAGCTGATTTTGGTAGTTCTGCAATGGTTCAAAGTCCCAGAAACATTGGTAGAACTGGTGCAGACTATGTGCAAAGACTCAATGATACAAGTACAGTGTTCAGACTCACAGAGGGGTTCCCAGTAGAAGTGGATGTGCATCAGGGTTCAGCTCTGAGCCCACTGTTGTTCATACTGGTGATAGACTATGTTAGCAAACAGACTGTAGAGGACAGATCAGCAAAGTTGCTTATGTAGATGATGTGGCATTGCAGCCAAACTCTGAACAAGAACTTCAGCAAATGATAGGGAATGGATTGCAAAACTAAAGGCACATGAGATGAAACCGAGTACAGATAAGACATATGTAATGGAAGCAAATGGGAAAAATCAGAAGAAGCTGAGAACTGAGAAAGAAAGGGAATAGAGGAATAGATTAATAGCTTCAAGTATCTGGGAGGGGTGGTTGAGGTGAGGAGAAGTCTGAATGAAGAGATCAGAGCTAGAATCAGAGGGGCTGGAGCTAACTGGCACAGAGAATCAGGGTTAGCATGTAACAAAAAAAGTAAGGAGTACAAAACATTACTGCACACGGTACTACTGTATGGTACAGAAACCTGGGCAGAGAAGATACTGCAGTTGAGGGAGCTAGAGGTGATGGATATGGCATGCCTTAGATGGGTGGTAGGATGCACACTGTGGAAAAGATGAAGAAATTAGGACATCAGAGCAGAAACTCAAGTAGCTCCAATTGCAGAGAAGGTCAAAAAGAAGAGATTAAGGTATTTCAGTTACAAGTGCAGGGAAAAGAGGAGACAATATAGAGAAGGAGATTTGGGAAAGACAGGAGGAGGCAAGAGGAAATGTGGGTGTCCAGCAAAGAGGTGAATGGATTATGTGAGAGAAGACTGGTGACAGTCAGGTATTACTATTGACAAAGACAGGAAAGTGGCAATAAATCGAGAGAGAAATGGTGACAGTTGAAGCAACACCCTAATCCCATGTTGAAAATGGGAAAAAGTGGGTTGACAATGTTAAAGATGAAGTTCAGACATAGCTACCTGGGTATCACCAAGGGATATGCATGGTACTATGTGCAACCTAACCTAGATGTTGACTACTCCACCATGGATGTCAGAACAGTCTGTACTCTCATGCAGAGATGTCATATACTCCTGTGTCTCTGTCAACAAATCCCTTTCCCTCCCACAGCCCTTTGCTGCTGTGTCAGGTCGGCTGCCCTCGTGCATGCTACAGTAATTATTCCAGTAGCTCTTCTGTGGACTTGAACATTGTTCCACTTTTGGCCAGCTACAGCACTGATGCTATCTATAACATCCCACTAGACACATATACAGAAGGCCCAGTCAGATCTGTTATGACCGAGCATCCACCAGCCATGCTGACAGATAGCAGAATGTAATTCTCTGCATGGGACAGTTTACTTTTTTTATGTTTCCCACCTTTGGGCATGATAACCAGCAATTGCAAAATAATATGCACATGAAGTATTGTAAGGAAGTACACAATACACCCTTATGAAGCTATATATGCATTGGGCCAGATTTAGCAAGACCCATTGCAATAGGTATGGGGGACCACCCACATGTATGTCTGGAATGCCTGTGGAGATGGTATGTTTGTTGTTTCTCCTAGTGTTTTATTGATACCTGACAGGGGTGTCAAAGTACCCTGAGGAGGACAGGAGATGCACAAATGGCTGTATGTGGGACAACTCCTGGCATCTGTATGTGCCTAGACCACAGTCAAGCATAATGTCTCCATATACTCTTTGAACGATGACGACTTTTCCACTGGCATCTTGGTGCACCCTCTCACTGTTGAACCAATATTGTTAAGCATTCACTAATTCTATGTGGTTCAGTGTATCCAGACCCACAGCTCAATCACCCCTTATAGGACACAGGAGAGTATTTGTATGCATCTCAAATGTAGAAATGGGCATACAACAGTACAGCTCATACTATGTGAATGTAATCATCTTATGCTATTTACAAGCATTCTCCCTCTGTGAGTATGTGTCTAGGACTCTAATGATTTAATGCACACATGACATACATAACCACTACACACAGGTCATCACAGCATTACTGCCATAGTTGTGGGTATAATTTTAAGTCAGCAGAGCACCTCCTAACAATTAAATATTGACTTTCATTGGGTGCAACACTCATTCCTTGACCTGCAGGTTGGACTATGGTACCTCCAGAGTCTACAAGGTCACAACCCTCAAAACTTGCATCGTACTGACCCTGCCATATTGCATGCCCTCCATTTACTCTGCCATGGGAGTAAATCCTGCCCTGTATGCAGTTCCTACACAGTGGCACTTACAACTGCATTTATACCCAAAATCATAACCCACTAAACAACACACAAGTAAAGCAATATCAGTACAGCAGACATAATAAAATACCATTTCCCAGTCACTTGCCTTTTCCTGTAAGACTGATTTACTTGTAGTAATCATATAATCCAGTTAAAGCAGTGCTCTAAGTTTTATTGTGTGGCAATTGTCTGTAGCATGATTAGGCAAATAGTAGGCAAGTGTGGTTTTATTGTACAATTTTGAAGCTTATTGTACTGTCCTAATCCAGTGAGCCTGAATGAATGTTTCTGAATCACGTTTAACTCATCACACAATTAACCCATGGCACACTAAGTCAACTCTGTAAACTTGCACAAGTCCCTAGAAAGTACAGTAAGCATGTAAAGGTGAGGCAATGATTTTGGAAGGGACTATATTGCAGTTGTATGGTCCACACAGCCATTAAACAGGAAAACTGTTAACAGATGGAGGCATTGTGACCTCTGTACAATGTTATCCTGGTGTTGTTCACACCCAAACACTATGATGCCATGTATTTTTGAGCTGAGTGGTGGTGGCACCACAACTGCTTACTCTACATAGCTGCCTGATGGTGAGCATCACACATCACAAAATCAACATCTGTGACTGACAGAAGGCTGCCATAGTTCTCTGGCTTGTGATCTGGTGAATGGCCATGACTTCCAAGACTACTAATGATGATAGGGCTCCTTGGTGTGCGCTAAAGAAAGCAAGATCTTTTTCCACCTGCTGTATTGGTATTACTGTGAGTGCCTGAATAGAGACCATTATGAGGGTACCTAGTATTAAGTGGATGCCTGGTACAGTCTTGCTGGTGTAGTTACTGACACCAATGACATCCCCCACACCATGTCACTGACCTGAAGATTTGTCATCCTAACTTTTAAAACCAATGGGAAGTAGAGATCAGAGAGATGGCCCCTGAGATATATTGTATGTGTGCAGGAGTGATCACTGTCCTGTTATTTCCCTTATAGGTAAATAGGCCCTTATTGGACATTTAATCCATATGTGTGGTTACTTGTTGTTCTTGTCTTTCAGTTCAGGAAAAAATACTGGAGAATTCCTCCCTATACCAGAGGGGAATCAAGAGGTTCTCCAGGCACATGAGTGAGTATGAGTTCATTGATGATTGATTGTTGTGTAATATTTTGGTATAGACTGCAGTTTAGTTGCAATCACTGCCATAATTTCTGTAGTTATCTCTTAAACAACAGCTCTGTTGTGCTTGTTTGTACTTAGGATGACATATGTAAATACCTTCTGCTTTGCACACCCACTTGCAAAAATCCACATATTCATGGTATATATGCAGTACGTCTTTGTAAGAGGATTATTAGTTCTATCCAGCTGCACTGCATACCTACTGTCTCATGATATCTGATATCTGATATGCAGGATGGTTGCCTTATCCCGGCACTGTGCACACTGGCTCAGTTTAGGTATATGTGGGATGTGTGGCTGGGGGAAATTGGTTTCAGGGTCAGTTGGAGCTATTAGGGTAGGGTCTTTGTAGGTTTAGGGGTTTTAGAGTTTGTGTGTGTGTGTGTGTGTGTGTGTGTGTGTGTGTGTGTGTGTGTGTGTGTGTGTGTGTGTGTGTGTGTGTGTGTGTGTGTGTGTGCGTGTGTGCGTGTGTGTGTTAATTGTGGTAATGTGGCTATGATCTCTGGAGCATGTGGCATGGGGGATTGGGATTTCTTTAGCTGTAGCATTTCAAGTAGGGCTGAGTCGGACATGGCTTTGTAAGTCAAGCAGAGATCACCTCTAAGTAGATGATAAGAGACTGAGAACAGCTGACGTTTCTTGAGTCTGTCCATGCAGGACATATATTTAAGGCCTAGCATTCTTTTTGTGAGGTACGTTTGTATTCTCTCCAGCTGCTGTAGGTGTCTGGTCAGGTACATGCCAAACGGGGCATTATATTCAATGATTGGTCTAATTAGGGATGAGTAGAGAGGGATGATGACCTCTTTCTTCCTGGATGCGAAACCTTTGGTTATAAGATGTGCCACATAGAAGGACATTCTGACCACAGTGGCAATGTGGTGGTCGAAGGTGAGGTGGCTGTCGACCTGGGTGCCCAGATCTCTTATGGCCCTTCAGTGTTCAGTGGGGTGCCATCAATGTGGTAATTCATGGGAAGTGAGTTTTTTCCCAAGGGGATGATAACGCATTTTTTGGCATAAGCTTCAGGCCATGGTTCCAACACCAGTCATTGGTCTCAGAGAGGCCCTTTTGTAGGACATCTGCATCACTTGGCGAATTGATAATGACTCCTAGCTTACAGTCATCAGTGAACTTGGTCAGCCAGTGTCCGTCTGTGTTGGCCTGGACTTCTGAGAAGTAGATGCCAAACAGGAGAGGGCCCAGGACCGAGCCCTGTGGGACTTCATTCGTGACTAGTCAACAGTCTGACTTGGAATCCACAGCTTTCACTCTGTGGGTCCTCTCTGTGAGCCAGTTTGCAACCCACCTAGTGATGTAAGGATTGATGCCTAGTTTAGTGAGTTTATCAATGATACCTGAGTGGGGAATGGTATCAAAGGCCTTGGCCAGGTTGAGGTAGGCTGTACCACACCCTTACCCTCATCCCCAGCCTTGGTGACTGCCTCGAAGAAGTCAACCAGGTTCAGCAGACAGGATCTCTCTTTGACAAAGCCAAACTGTGTGGGGTCAAGAGTTTGGAGATTGCCTATATCTTTGTTAAACAGGTCCATGATGATGTGCTCCATAGCTTTGCATACCAGACTCATCAGACTAAAGGGGCAATAGTTCCCAGGGTCTGTAGTTGCTCCCCCTTTATGGAGCAGGATGACTATAGCAGTGCACCATTCATTAGGGACATAGCCTGAGGTAAGGCTGTGATTGTACAGGGCACACAGATGTGGTGCCAGTTCATTTTGTAGCTCATGTAGGACACAGCCAGGGATTTTATCAGGTCCCATGGACACTGTATTCCTGGCTTTGGACAATGCAGCTTTTACCTGTGCTGCAGAAATGGTGGGTACCAGGCTTTCTTCTGGTATTGTGATAGGGCCCTGGGGGGGTAAAGTTGGCCCTGTGTCTGTCAGCCAGTATGTTGGCTATAATCTGTTGGCTCATTATAGGATGTGCCATTATGCAATAACTCAGAGCAAATCTGGGTATTGCCTTTGAGGATTTTGATATAGCTATAAAAGGCTTTGTGGTTGTTTTTGGTGTCAGCTGCAATTCTGCCTTCATAGCTGGCTTTAGAGGATTTGATAAGGGATCTCAGCTTTTTGTTGAGACTGATAAGGGAGGTTTTCCAGTCTTGCGACTTCATTTTTTTCTGAAACAGTTTCTTCCTTCTGTTTTAGAGTTTACTGATGGCCGGGGACCACCAGATTGGCTTCCTTTTTTGGGGGGAGAGCATCTTAGCTCTATTTGATGTGGCAAGGTCCATGTATTTGTGTACATGCTCGTACAGTGCAATGGTGTATGATTCGGCAGTCATGCCACTATTTTCCATTGGCATGGGTGCCGAGAAGTTAGCCCCCTCTGTTTTTAGGAGCCCAAAGGTGGCTTTAGAGAAGTTTTTCAAGGTGGTTACCTTAGCGGGGGTTGTAGGTGAGATGGAGATTTCCATGATGATCATTCTGTGGTCAGATTTAACCAGGGCAGAATTGACTATAGGTGTGGAGCAACGGTCTCCCATGTTGGTGATAATCAGGTCGAGGATGTTGCTTCCTCTAGTGGGGGTCAGAATGAGCAGGTCCAGGGCATTGGATATGATAAATTCCAGAAAGCGTTGGGCCTGTATTTTGGTACTTGAATGGTTTTCCCAGTTGATGGAAAGGTAGTTGAAGTCACCCAGTATGAGAGTATTGGGTTGGACCTTGATAGATTCCAGTGTGCTTAGGAACTTGGAATAAGACTCTAGGGACATGTTTGGGGTTCGGTACCAGGCTATGACTTGTATCACCATCTTACCCAGTGTTTGTTGTACCTGAAGTATCTTGGACACATTATGCTGGGCTACCAGTCTAGATGTGTGCGTATCCTTTAAGAATATGGAGACACCACCGCCTTTGGAGCTTCCGGCCATATTCTGGAGCTGAAAGGTATGGAATGAGTTGTAGCCTGGGAGTGCAGGGGTGCTTTTGCCTCTTTAAACTAGGTCTCCATTACAGCACAGATGCTGACATTCTCCATTTTGAGGCGAGCTTCGAATGAATGCATCTTGAGATTTAGACTTCTAGCACTGAGCAGCATGACCCTCAGGTTGCATTTGTTTGTAGCTGTTATGGTGGAATTTTGGACTTTGGAACATTGCCTAAAAAAAGGCACTGTAGGAGTGGCAAGAGCCTTACCCAATACCTGGAATCCCAGAGGTGACAGATGCAAGCCATCTCTGGAAAAGCATCGAGGTCTGTCGATCATGTCATCTCAGGCAGACAGATACTGGATCCCCTTACAATGACATGAGAAACTTAGCCAATTGTTAAAGTCTATCATTTTCTGCTCATACTGTAGTATCATTCTGGGTTACGGTAGAATACTGCTCAGGGCTAGGGTCATGCCTGCCTAGGCCACATAATCCAAGAGTTCCATCACATCTCTTTTCATGTAGTCCAGGGAGGTACGTCTCAGGTCATTCACACCAACATGGACAATGACTGAATCATATTTGTACTTATTGTGGAGTGACCTGAGTGCATGTGTTATGTGGTGGATCCTGGCACCTGATAAACAACTGATTGTCACCTTCTCCTTCTTCAACCTAGTGAGTGGGACATCAGTGTGCCTCACAATTGAGTCTCCTATGATTAGTACATTGGGCAAAGTGTTCTGCCTTAAGGGCTTGTATTGAGGGGCACACTGTGGTGGTGAGCTATGTCTCCTGGGGTAGGTGTTGTGTTGTGGTGGTCGAGTGAATTTCTGTCTCGGGGTTCTCTGTTGTTTGGGTAAATTTTTATTGAGAGCCTCTGAGAAGTTGGGTGCATGTTTTTTGTTTCTATGTGTAGGTTGTGATGTTGGTGTTTTAGAGGGCTGTGTGTTCTATGTAGTGAGTTGCAGGTATTGACCTTCTCCTCTTGACCAGCTAGTCCGGTCTTGGTTGAAGCATGCACTGCTTCCAGTTTTGTGATATAAGTGCATCTCTCACGGGTATGAGTGTTGGGAGGTAAGAGGAGAGGGTTGTCTGTATACATTAGACAGTTGTCACACTGTCTCAGTTGCCCTACAATCATACCAGGAGGGGTGGTCATAACTAACAAATATTGGTGCTGTTCTGCATAGGAACAGCTAGTGCTGATAGCATCTAAGTGAGCAACAATATATGCTACAAAAGCCTGTTAAAGTGCTAGCCCATTAAGCTAATTGAAGTGCTAGAAGTAAAAGAACAAGCATGTTCTAAGGGTATAATTGAAGAGCAGACTTTCTGGCACTAGTAATAGTTTACCTCAGCTGAGCACTGCTGCACAGTGCGCAATCATGGTCTTTTAAACCAGAAAGTTGAAAGGGATGGAAAAAAATGCCCAAACGGCCAATAAACTACAATTTCTGGACCAGAAACCACTCCTCTTGTGGTAGATAGGCTACCCAGTGCTTACCACTCTCACTGATAAGCTAGAAGACTTCCTCCAACACAGAAAGCTCTGGGAAGCTCAGAAACTTACAAAACAGTCCTGGATACAGCAAATCTGTATCTGGGCTAGACTAGTTATAGGAAAGGCGGGAAACAAGCTTATAACTTTTTTTTTTGTTTTGTTTTGTTTTTGCAGAAAAGCAGTTAGAACAGTAGCAAAAATACTTTAAATGCAGTACAAGCTAGCAGACTTGAGTGTGTAGCAATATTAAGGCAAATACAGTTTAAATAAATGCAGATAAATTAAAAACAACAAAAAAGTGCAGACAGCAGTACTTTATGAAAAAATCAAAATTGAGGCACCTAGAGTATCTCTTTCTCCTTCCTGTTGCTTTTGTAGTCTGCAGGATGCCAAAACTGGATCTGCGGAGTTTAAACAAGCGCAAACTCACGTAAACCCAGGCTTTTAAACCAGAAATTTGAAAGACATGGAAAAACTGCCCAAACAGCCAATAAACTACATTTTCTGGGCTAGAAACCACTCATCTTGTGGTAGATAGACTACCTAGTGCTTACTATTCCCACTGATAAGCTAGAAGGCTTCCCTCCAACACAGAAAGGTCTGAGGACCTCAGAAACTTACAAAACAGTCCTAGTCTGCAGGATGCCAAAACTGGTTCAGTGGAGCTTAAACTAGTGCAAACCCACGTAAAAACGGGCTTTTAAACCAGAAAGTTGTGTGTGCTCTTAAACGTAAACTCCACTGATGTTCACTCATTTCTGTAGCATGTACTTTACTCCCACCTCTCAGGGACTCATGAGTAATACTTAAAACTAAGCACTTAAAATCATGATTCGCTCCTCTCTCTGCTTGATGCTTATAAAGTGCACTTCTGGGTATCTTCCCTTTTAATTTCAGACACATGGCTACTGATATGTTTCTTAAGTTTCTGATTTATAAACAGAAGCGCAGTCAAGCCACAAAAAACTCAGGCAGAGAGGATGATAACAGTTAACGTAAATTTAATAAGAACGCTTCTCATAGAGGAGCTTCTTCAGACAAAGAATAAAAAGCGCCAAGCGCTACTTTTAAAAAAAGCAAACAGCTGACAAGTTTGATGTCACTTCCTTTAAAATAATCACTTACGGAGCACTATTATAAACAATATGTGGCATAGATCTGCTTATTTAAAACAATGCCAGTACCACAAAGACATCACTAAATGTGTCATAAGGCTTATAATACAGAAGGTTATTTAAAAATCATCAGATTTTACTAGCAAGTTCAAATGTACCCTGAACTAGAAAAACGGATGAAACAATAAAATAAAAAATACAATACATTAAAAATTCTTAATTCATATTTTGTTAATGCAACCATTTCATTAAAATTGGTGAAATATTAGCACTAGCAATTAATAATTCAGTTTCTTAGATAACTGTTGTATTTCAGTATTACAGAAATATTACAACACTCATTTAGTCCAGGAGGGGAAAAGGCATTTAGTAGCAACTGCCACTCGAGTTCTTTTAATTCAAGCATAAGAGACTGTGGGCCCCCCCTGATACCTACTTTAACCAAATCAATGCCCATGAAACAGAAACTGTGTCCAATATTCTCTAAAATATGCTTTGAAAGTGCATTGTCAGTTTTTTTATTTTTTATAGCGTAATTATGTTGGTAAACTCGGTCTCGCATCTTTCGATCCGTTTTACCAACATAAAACGCAGCACAGCAATTACATTGTGCAATATAAACAATAGATTTGGTTTCACACCCAATCCTGTATTTAATATAGTATTTCCTCTGACAACAAAAGAATTCCCTGTTTTTAGTAACTTACACCAGTTACAAAAGCCGCATGTGTAACAGCCAGTTTGTCTTACTGAAAAATTAATCGAGTCATTTGTCTGTAGTAATTCTTTTAAGTTTTTACCTCTCCTAAACACAAAATGGGGATATAACCCCAAAACATCCAACAAGTAGGCACTATTTACTATAAAGTGCCAATTTTTCTTGACAATTGAGCACATACTGTCAATGTGTTTATTATGTGTGAGGATTAGGCTGGTCTTAAAATCATGAGTTATACTAACAGTGACAAGATTGTTATTACAGTTGTCTATTCCAGATGGGTTAAATTGACCACAAGGTGTAATTGTTCCATTATTCTCAATAATTGAAGGGTCACTCACTTCAATTTGAAGGAGTAGTGGTTTATAGAACCCAGACAACCTTTTAAGTGATACTTCATTTATTAGACTGTCTATGAGTTCACAGGGGTAACCCCTACTCAGGAACATTTCTTTTAGATGTGAGCACTCGTCTTCAAAGGCTGTGTCTGTATTACACATGCGTGTAGCTCTAACTAATTGACCCTTGACAATGGATTTTTTCTGTTTCCAAGGGTGGTTACTGGTGTAATGCAAAAAAGCATTGCAATATGTATGCTTTCTAAAAATACTTGAGAGTAACCGCTCATTGTCAAGGTCTTTAGTGAGCTTCACATCCAAATAATCAATCTCAGAGGTAGAGAAATGATGGGTGAATGAAAGAAAATGACAAGAATTATTCATACTTTTAATAAGGTTAGAAACACATTCTTCATCTCCTTGTACTAAGATGAAGACGTCGTCTAAGAAGCAGTATAAAATTTGTTTATCTCTTTAAACAAATTGTCCTTGAACAGGAAAGTCTTTTCCCAATAGGCAACCACTAAATTAGATACACTTCCCCCACATGGAGAACCCATGGCAATGCCTTTTTTTTGAAGGTAGTAATCGTTGTTAAATATGAAGAAGTTTGACGTTAAAATGATGTTGAGTAAAATGGTAACAACGTCAATTTCATCTTTAGGTGCACCCAGGTCTAGTAACATTAATTCAACCCATTCAATGGCCTCACCATGTGGTATGCAAGTATATAACTCAACAACATCTATAGTTAAGAAGTTGTTTGAAGGGTGAAAAAGGATACTGTTGATGGACTTTAAGAAAGACCATGAATCTTTACAGATTTGGGGTAACAACCTAAGATATTTATTTAGTATAAAATCAACAACCTTAGCGCAAGGGTATGTAATGCAGCATCTACCATCAACTAGAGCACGCATAGGGGGATCCACCAAACATTTATGTATTTTGGGGATCCCAAACATTACTGGCACTCTAGGAAAGGAAATGTTGATGAAATTGAATGTTTCAGTATCTATCCTACCTTCTATGAATAAATCTCTAAGGTACCCTTTGATTCGCTTGTATTCACCAGACATCTCGTTGAGAGATGAAACTTCATATGCTGATGTATTGAGTACCTTAAGCATCTTAAGGTTATACTCGTCTTTATCAAAGATGACTAACCCCCCACCTTTATCAGGTTTAATAACCCTAATCGGAGCTCTCCTAAGATTTTCCAAGCTCGTCTTTTGTTTGTATGAGATGTTATTCTTGTTATCAGACCATCTAATTTTTTCAAATAAGTGTCTGAAATCGATTTCACAGGCATATTCAAATGTCTGTAAAATAGGGTGAAGGGGGGGATTAAAGGTACTCAGCATTTTGAATGGGTGTTGGTCTGTGTTAGAATCACCTCTAAACAACACCTTAAGATTTAACTTGCGAACAAAACTCTTTAAGTCCATCAAAACTTTAGGCAAGCTGATCTTCTGGTCAGGAACAAAAGATAGCCCAAACGCCAACAGTTCTATTAGATCTTGATCAATGCTGACTTCGGAGAAATTATAGATGGTAAAATCACCTTTCAGGTTTTTCAAGATGGTTGGTTTGCCAGGTGGGCAAGCAGCAAGTTCATCTCTCAGTTGGTCTACTTGTTTTTCTTCTGGTTTTTTCTCCATCCTAAAAAAGGCCTGTTCTGGTTTTTGTAGTTGGGAGGATGCCCGTTTTTGTTATAGTTAGACTTTATCCTGTTACTTCTTCTTGGTTGTTGTGTTGATGAACCTTCATCGGCATCATCATTTTCAAGTTCATTTTCATCAAGTGGGGGAAGTGCCTCTCTATCAGTGTTGTTACTAGTGAGCCCTTCTTTGTTCAGAGGCCCATTCACTTTCTTGGCTAAATTAGGAAACGCCATATCAGAAGCGTATGCCTGCCGATCTCTAGAAAGTTTTTTAATTTTGTTAGTTTTTAGTTTAGCCAAGAGAGAGTCAATGCTATCAAAAATTCTATGGTAGTCATATTTATAACGGGAAAAGTTGAGGTCAACATTAATCTTGTTGTCAAGAGCATTAGTTTCAGACAATAAAACTTCAATGTGTTTTTCATAGTGCTTAACCATGATGCTCATCAAGTCCAATCCTTGTTGGTTTAAAACACTATTAAGTTCTTCAATAAACACAGAATCTGTAAATAATCCAGTAGGAGTAAAAGTACTCCTTAAGCCTTTAGGCACAATCCTTTCTCTTATGCATTGTTTAAAATAGGAGACTTCCAATTGAAGTTTCCTAATTTTCAGCATATTACTGTCTAAAAGTTTTAAATAAGTAGCAATATTTTCATCAGGATTACCTGGTGTACTAGCTCCCGGAGCCGGCAGACCTGTTGGGCAAAATGCAAACATATCCGTGTTGTTTGCCCATTCGGAAAATGAAGGAACGCCAATAAGCCTAGGGGCAGCACGATTATCGTTCGGGTTAGTATTCCTGTTACCAGCTTCAAGTTCTGTTTCGTCTTGACGATTAATAATGTCCCTTTGATTTGTTATGACAGATGGAAGGGACCCATTAGCTGGTTCAGCAAAAGAAGAGGTAATGGCAGGACTTGTAGTTCTAAATCTTTGTCCGGGTTCTATCGATACAGAAGAACCTCCAGTACCCCTCACCACGTTGTGATTAGAACAAGAAGTAATAGTGTTCCGTAAATTTGAAACACCGGTAGACTCGATCCTGTCTAACCGTGTGTTTAAAGAGTCCAACCGCTGGGTGAGCAAAACCAACAGCTCACCAACATTGATGTCCTCACGAACAGCTGGAACATCCGAAGACGGAATGTTTTCAGTTCCAAACAGGACCGGAGTTAGAAGTTTCTGATTTGTTTTGCCAACATAATAAGCATTGCTTTCTCTGCATGTCCTCCCTGCGATCATCTAAACTTTAAAAATACATGCAGATAGGTGCGTGTGTGTGTGTGTGTGTGTGTGTGTGTGTGTGTGTGTGTGTGTGTGTGTGTGTGTGTGTGTGTGTGTGTGTGTGTATGTGTGTGTTTGTATCTTCTCTGAAGGTTGGGTGCCGGCCTGGCAACTCAACACCATAAAATCTAGTGCCAATCATAAGCAGACCGGTGATCCGCTGTGGCGACCCCTAACTGGGAAAAGCTGAAAGACATTTTTTAATAAGCATTACATTGGACAGAAGTTGCTAACTTGCTAAACATACTAAATTTTTAGATTCACAATGGCCGTATACATTTACTCTAAATTCTTTTCCATGTAAGGGACATTTGAATGTCTTACTCGTATTAATGTATTTGCAAAACACACATCAACCACATCTATAGGTGCCTTTTGTAACCATCTTCATATGTAAAAAAGTTTGTGGTTGATGTTTGTAACACAGGAGCTGTTTCAGATCGGCACTACATTTATGTCCAAAGGTGGATGTGATGAAATCACACTCCTCAGCTCTGGAATATCTGTAAGGATGTGCAAATGCCTGCTTATAATGTCTTTAACTGCCTTAGAGTTTTTATTAAAAGTTAAAACACACCTAGGCCCATTACCGTTCTAGTTTTTATTATTGTTCCCACCACTATACTCACAAGAAAACAGTGGCTTTGTTGATGTGTGACGTAATTGCTTGGTCTCCATAACAACAGAATCAACATCACATACTTTGTAACTCCTACTTTTAAAACTGGATGCCATAGTGCCCAACTGGATATCCATATTTGAGTCCAAAGTGTTCATAGCAGCGACCCTCAGCATCTGATTTCTGACAACATTGTTGAACATATAATGTGGGTGCACACTACTACGGTACAAATAGGCATCCCTTTTAAATGTTTTTTTATAACGCATAGTATTAGTCATGAAAGGAGGGCCATGGTGGTGCAGCCATTAGCGTTGTTGCCTCACAGCAAGAGATTCTCTGTTTGATTCTCGGCTGGAGCACCTTTTGTGTGTAGTCTGCATGTCCTCCCTGCGGTCGAGTGATGTTTAAAGCCATGCAGGTAGGTGCGTGCGTGAATGGGTGTGCCTTCTCTGAAGGTTGGGTGTCGGGCTGGCACCTCGGCACCATAAAAATCTACTGCCAATCATAAGCAGATCGGCGTTCCGCTGTGGTGACCTCTAACTGGGAAAAACTGAAAGACATTACTAGTGTCAATCATGAAATGCTCATTAATAAATATAGCAATATCCGGGAATTCTATAAGATCATTCTCAAAGCATTTCTTAAATTTTAAAAAGGATACTGTTAGAGAGATCAAAATCAACGGCTTACTTCTCCACAATATACCAAGAAACACAAACAAGAAGTAATAAGGAGAAAGTATATTATATTCCACAAAATGAACGCTTTAATAGAAAATCCGCGTTTTCGTCTGTATAGACTTCATCAGATTAAACACTAATTACATTTCCTTTTACCACTTTTATATACATTTGAATATTCACAACCAATCCTTGCTCACCATAATTAACATTTGACAAATCAGGTGTCTCATAAAATTTCTTAAAAATCTCATTAATATGTTTCACCTTAAAACCTTAAGACATATAAATTGGTATTCATATAAATACATATAAATACTGTTAAAAAATTTTAAAAAAACATTTGATGTTACTTGTAATTCATGATATTTATTTCGTCATCAGTTAGAATTAAAAACTCATAATATTTGTTTGGAAAATAATTCAATGAAAACATAAATATAAATGTGAATGAGTGAGATTGCTTTAAACACAGTATAGCACCATCTGCTGGCCTTTTTAGAAAATGACAGGAAAAACTAAAATTTGATAAGAAAAGATGCAGCTATATTCTTGCTGCCCTTAATTTTAACAGTGGCAGTATAGAGATATACTCATTTAAGCCTGGGGTCCTGTTGGCTTCTAGTGCTACCTGCCACCATAACTCTTTGTAGCCTATGGTCTCCTCCCATGGGCCCCCTCGGATGTCCTCTTTTACTTGGTCCAATACAAAAAAGTAAAATTGATATTCTTTACAAATCTTGCTATGCCTAAACAGTGCATTTGTTTCTTTACTTTTTTTAACATCGTACATGTGTTCGTAGATCCTTTTTCTCAAGGATCTCTCAGTTTTACCTACGTAAAACGAAGTACATTTTTTACATATTACCAAATATATCAGACCTTTAGAATCACAGTTAAAGTAGCCTTTACTATGCAACCACACTTCCCTGCTTTCCAAATGTATCTTCTCAAGATTTATTATGTGTTCACATTGTTTGCACTTGCCACATTTGAATGTCCCCACCTTACTTGAGACTGCCCTATCACCTATCTTTCTTTCCTTTCCATTTTCCAATAAATTCTTTATATTCATAGGGTTCTTAAACACAATTTTTGGATTGGATTCTGCTAGTCCTTCTAAGTCTGTGAGTGGTTTAAATTTCTCCCATTCTTTTAAAAAGAACGTTTTTACTTTCTTGTTTAAACTGTTATGCTCCAATACAAGTGATTGTTCATATTTGTCACCATCTTTTTTCACTTTTACTGAGTCGTGGTCTGTATTTTCCATTTCTCCCTTAATAGGCTTAAACCTTCCTTTTCTTGCCTTGGTAACTTCCATTCTTAGTTCTTTTACAAACTCTATGGGGTATCCTCTGTCTATAAACATTTTTTCCAAGATGTCACATTCAATGTTAAAATCTTCATCTAAACTTGTCATCCTGGATCCCCTTATAAATTGTCCCTTCACAAGATTCTTTTTACAATAAAAGGGGTGCGCACTTTCGCAATGGAGGAATGAGTTGACGTATGTGTCCTTTCTATATACTTTTGTCTCAAAGGTCTCCGAGGCTTTCTTAATTTCAATATCTAGGAAGGCTATACTGTTGTTAGATGTTGAATGTGTGAACTTAAGGAAATTCGTAGTTTCCCCTATGTATTTGATAAACATGTCTAAATTATCATGTCCGCCTGTCCAAAAAATTATTATATCATCCAGAAACCTTTTATACAATTTACAATATTTCATGTGTACTGAGGGGAATATGAATTTTTCCTCCCAGTTAGCAAGGACAAGGTTAGCATATGTGGGGGCACATATGGCACCCATTGCTACTCCTTGTGTCTGTTGAAAGAACTCTCCGTGATGATACAAGAAGTTGTTTCTTAAAACTAAGTCCATTAAACTTATACAGGCTACTTTGTCCTCAAAACTTAGATTTTTATCACCATATACCTCATTTTCAAACATTCTGATTCCTTCCTCATATGGAATAGACCCAAATAGGTCAACTACGTCCACAGTTACTAATATTAGGTCCTTATCAAATAAATCTGGCACCATTGCTCTTAAAAAGTCCCAGGAGTCCCTTAATATGGCTTTTTTGTTTATCCAAATATGCTTTGTTTTAATGTCCACAAACTTAGCCAGTGGTGTTGTTTTGGACCCATCCGAGGACACTATCGGTCTTAAAGGGGGGTCCTCCCAATTCTTATGTGTTTTACGTATGCCGAAAATAACTGGTATTTTCGGCTTGTTGGTTTTAAGAAAAGAAAACATTTTCTCATCTATAACCTTTTCTGTTACCAAGTCCTCCAGGACCATATCTATCCTTTGGTATGCCAAGTTAATTTTGTTACGTGATGTTATCCTATATTTGGCTTCATTCATAAGAATGTCATTCATCTTGCTCTCGTATTGTATTATGTCCATTATTACTACTCCCCCTCCCTTGTCAGGCTTCATTACTCTGACTTGACTATTATGTCTTAATTCTTCCAACATCATTTTTTCTTTCTTATCCAAGTTGTGTATGTACCTAGTCTTTTTCTCAATTTTCTTAACACCTTCTTCCATAACTTTTTCAAAGTTTCTGAGTTGTGCATGTATGGGAGGGTTAAAAATAGATTTATTTTTCAGGGCCCTTTGTTCTTCATTAATCTGTATGTTGTTCCTGTCTAATAGAGAGACACTCAAAAAGCTGTACAAAACTATGTTCATCCCCTCGCCAAGCTAGTCATCCACATGCCTACGATAAAAAACAATATTGCTTAAGAATGGTTTCACTCCTGACAAGATAAATTCTTGCTCCCAAAACATGACTATATTCGCATAAGGGAGTACCCATTGCCACACCACCCACTTGCTCGTATAATTGTTGTTGAAACACGAATACATTATTTGTTAATACAAGTTCTAGCATGAAACAAAGAATGTTAACATAAGCCACCCTCTAGCAATGAAGTAGCCTTACAGGTCCTCAAATGTTCTAGCAAGTTTATTCCATATACTCACAATGTGGTAGCATGCACCCACTGATTTCCCTTTAATTTCATACATTGTGTTTCAGTGTAGGGCTTTCTCTTTATGTATTCATTTCTTGGTTCACTGTTTAGTGTTTCATATTGCTTCTTGGTATTTCTCTAGAAGGTATATCTTTTAGTTATGTACTCACCATAACTTCAGATGTTTGGGATCCATCTCGCCTACATTCTGACTGATGGGTTCGGAGCCGATCCCTCGGCTCTGACTCGGCACGCTTATGCTATAGAGCGAGGCCTCTAATTGGCTGAGCTATCTTTATCCCAGGATGCACCACCACTAATCCCCCAGATCTTGTTTGTCCGCATTCATGCACACATGCACAGCTTGTTTATATAACATTGTTATATGTTTCAAGATGAAACCACAGGATTCGGACCTTCTGATATCCTCTGATCACCAAGGAAGGGGGAAGGAGGGTGGGTTATTAGGAATGTAGGCGAGATGGATCCCAAACATCTGAAGTTATGGTGAGTACATAACTAAAAGATGTTATGTGATCCTATCTCGCCTACATTCTGACTGATGGGACAGCGTCCCTAGCACCTAAATCCCGGGTGGCTCATTGGAAAACACTCCTGAGCACTGTGGAACCAAATGAAGCTCGTCCTCTAGATGCCACATCTAATTTGTAGTGGGAAATGAAGGTGTGCGGGGAAGACCATGTAGCCGCAGCACAAATGTCACCAATAGCAAGCTTAGAATGAAATGCTACCAAGTAGCCATAGCCCTTGTAGAATGAGCCTTGACAGAGGTGGTAAGCTCTTTGTTAGAATAAATATAAGCTTGAGTAATACAGTCCCTGATCCATTTGGCAATAGTGACCTTTGTGACAGCATTGCCCAATTTGTTTTCTGCAAAGGATACAAACAACTGATCTGTTTTCCTTGATTGTTTGGTCCTATCTAAATAAAAACGTAACTGTCTGTGGACATCTAGTGTGTGGAAAATAAACTCCGCTTTATTGGAGTATTTTGGGAAAAAAATTGGAAGCTCTAACGATTGTTGCAAGCATAAAGTAGAACAAACTTTAGGAACAAAAGAAGGATTTGGTCTGAGGGATACCCTGTCTGTATGAAAAACCAAGTACGGGGGTTTCACTGACAAAGCTTGAAGTTCTGAAACCCTTCTGGCTGAAGTAATCGCCACTAGAAAGGCTGTCTTCCATGATAGAAACTTTAGATCACAGGTAGCTGCTGGTTCAAAGGGAAAAGAAGTCAAGGCACGCAACACTATATCGAGATCCCATGGAGGTGCAGGATGAGAAATCGGAGGTCTTAATAGAGCAGCACCTTTCTAGAAGGTCTTACACAATCTGTTGCTCATTAAAGGTGGGTCTATGGATTCATGAAAATTAGAAATTGCTGCCAATTGTACTTTGATGGTAGAAACTGAAGAGCCTTGATTGAAAAGAGAGGTCAGGAATTTTAGTACTTCTGCCACGGGAGTAGAAATGGGGTCCAGGCCCCGGAGTTGAGCCCAAATAGCAAACCTTTTCCATTTGCTAGAAAACAGTTTCTTTGTAGCAGACTTGTGGGCTGAAGATAATATGTGCACAACATCTGGATCCAGTGTATGACTCCTGACTATCGTCGGAAGAGGAGGAGCCAGGCCGTCAATTTTAAGGTGTGTAGGGACTGGTGTAATAGTCCCGACTGATGAATCAGTAGGTCTGGGACCTGGTCCAGGAACCATGGACCTTCCAGAGCATGTTTCCGAAGATAGGGAAACCACACTTGACGAGGCCAGTAAGGAGCAATTAAGATCATCTTGCTCCCTAAGAGAGATGCCTTTTGAATCACCCTGGGAGGAGAGGAACTGGAGGAAGGCATAAAGCAGGCCGGTGGGCCAAGGATGGACTAATACGTCCATGGGGCTCTTCCCCGGAGCCGGGGTTAGGGAGAAAAATTATTTGCACTTCGCATTCAGAGGAGTCGCGAAGAGGTCGCAACACAGAACTCCCCATTCGCTGAAAATCTGCCTTGTAACTGTCATATTCAGAGACCATTCGTGAGGAGAGAGGATGGTTCTGCTCAACCTGTCGGCTATGACATTGGACTTGCCCGGTATGTGAGTAGCCACTAGGAAGCGTTTGGTCGAGACTGCCCATTCTCAAACTCTCATGGCTTCTCTGCAAAGAGGGTAGGATCTGGTCCCTCCCTGTTTGTTCAGGTACCAGACAACTGACATGTTGTCTGAGTGAACAGCAATTACGCCCTGAGGGAGATAATCGTGAAGGGCTTGAAGGGACAGGAGTACTGCCCTCATTTCTAGGATGTTGATGTGAAGAGGGGTCTCTTCCAGGTGCCATTTGCCTTGGACTGACCTGCCCAGGAAATGCCCCCCCCACCCCATCTGGGAGGCGTCCGTGGTCAAAGTGGCCGCCGGAGGAGGAAGAACAAAGGGTCGCCCCTGATCCAAATTGGAGGACACTAGCCACCAGCGAAGGTCCCATTTGCAAGATTCTGTGATCCATATGAGATGATTGAGAGGGAGTTCCTGAAAGGACCACTGAGTTGAAAGAAGCCACTGGAGGATTCTCATGTGTAACCTTGCCAAGGGAACTAGCAGAACTGTGGCAGACATGGATCCCAATAGCTGTAGGACCCTTCTGGCTGGGGCTTTGGACCTGGGGAGTAAGGCTCGAACTTGATTTTGAATGGTTTGAATTCTGTCTGCAGGTAGATAGACCCGCATCTGGTTTGAATCTATTTCTACCCCTATGAATCTTATTCTTTGAGATGGCCGCAACACAGACTTTGGCCAATTGAAGGTGATTCCAAGGGAATTGCCCAGTGATATAGTGGCTTGCAGGCTCCGCAGAAGTAGATGCTTGGAGGTGGCAGTTAGGAGCCAGTCGTCTAGGTATGGAAACACCTGGAATCCTAGACTTCTCAGGTGAGCAGTCACTACTGCCAAGCATTTGGTGAACACCCTGGGGGCTGTGGTGAGACCAAAGGGCAGAGCACGGAACTGAAAATGACTGCCTCCTAGGCTGAAGCGCAGATGTCTCCTGGACGTTTGATGTATTCTGATATGATAATACGCGTCCTTGAGATCTATGGAGCACATCCAAACACCCTTCTCCAACAATGGGAGAATGGTTTGTAGAGTGACCATTCGGAACTTGGACTTCTTGACTGAACGGTTTAGGTTGCTTAGGTCCAAAATGGGCCTCAAGTCCCCGGTCTTTTTTGGCACCAAAAAGAATCTTGAGTAAGTCCCTAATCCGATCTGGTCTGCGGGGACCGGTTGGATGACTCCGTTTTGCAGCAGCTTTGAAATTTCTGAGGCTGCGGTATCCCGTTGACTGGGTGGCGGGTCCGGGATTTTTTTGGACTGAGGGGAGAGAATGGGATGGAGTAACCTCCGGCGATAATCCGAAGCACCCATCGGTGCTGAGTGAGCCCTTCCCAGGCCTTCAGGTGCTTCGAAATGACCCCGACTGGCTCGAGCAGCACAGCCGGGCAATCCCTCAGGGACTATGAAAGCTGAAGAGCCACGAAAGGACTCGCGGTCTCCAGTGTTGAGAGGGCCTCTGCCGCCTCTGGGACGGCGTCTTCCGGATGAATTTCCCCCTCCTCTGCCTCTGGAGGGAACCTTCCTGCTGAGAGGGGTAAGACTTCTGAGATCTACGAACCACATTTTCCCTCCTCTTTAGCCTTGGGATAAGGCCGAAGGGAGTGGAAAATCGTGCCCTACAGCAGTCAGAGTCTTACCCTCCTGTTAACAGCGGGTAAGTGTGTCTTTACCTTGGGTCCAAACAGGAGGACCCATCAAAGGCGTCGGCAAATGAAGACTTAAAGGCCTCCTGAAATGACACAGGCGGAGCCAGGCTTGTCTCCGTAGAGCAATGCCTGTACTGCCGCTCTACTCGCCCCTTCGGCCGCATACGAAATGAGCCTCATGGACGAGTTCGAAATGGACGACATTGCAGCCAGCTGAGATCCAACCGTCTGGGCCAGCTCCTCAGGCAGGTTACCTAAGAGGGTATCGGATAGCTCCTTAATCCGATCCCTCTGAAATCTCGTAAAGTGTGTCAGGTAGTTCAAAGACCTCAGAGTAAAGGCCGCTGAACTAAGGGTGCGCTTACCGTACCGATCCATGCTCCTAGACTCCTTATTAGGAGGATGGACAGACGTAGAAGCCTCTGCTACATCTTGCTGGGTAGCAGATGCCACCACCATAGCATCTACAGCCACACCTTTCGTAAGGAACTCTCTATCCAGGGGCGCCGAGAGAAATTTGTTCGGACGAGCGGGCACCGGTTCCACAGAGTCTGGGTGTTCCCACGCCCTTCGACAGATCAAATCCAAGAGCTCGTCGAAGGGCGGAGACACCCAGGAGGCAGAGGGCTGAGCCCCGAAGGCCTTCAGGAACACCGACTCATCAGCAGAGGGAGGTTTGGACTGCCAGCCGCCTCATTGTTTTAGGGCTTCCAGGATGTCTGCAAAGGAGACATCATCCGAGGACGACTTGGGGGACCCTTCTACATCATCGAGATCAGTGTCAGATGTCAAAGAGTCGTCAGGGAGTCAACGTGCTTCCTCTTGCACGTTCTCTTCCTGGGAGGTTCTTCGAAGAGGCTTCAGAAGGACCTCCAGGAGGGGAGAAACCCCAGCGGGGTAACCTGAGGCTCAGGGGCTCCGCTGTCTACAGCCAGGGGGACTGCCAACGACCCAGTCTCCAAATGTAGGGAAGGAGCTGGGGAAACTGTGGAGGTAGCCAAGGAAGATTTGGCTAAAGCACTCCTCATAGCCCTGAAGGCAGGACCACCAGAATCCTGGGAGGGTCCCCCCTCCGTGGCCACGACAGTGGACGGTACTCCCGCCGCCGACGCACCAAGAGGGAGACTTGGGACCGAAAGCATCAATCCCGAAGCCTCCCCCCAAGGGCCGAAGGAAGAAGTCCGTGCACTGAACTCCGACCCAAGAGCCGGAGTCGGAGCAAGGGTCGGGCCTGACCCTAACACCTCCACTGGTTCCACCAGCACCTGTTCCAACGGTGCCGAAGCTGTTGGAGGAGGAAGTACAGTAGGGGAGTGGACCATCGGCTCCGAAGCCAAATGGGCTGGAGCCGAAACCATCTTTTGGAACACCGGAGACTGGAAGAGTCGAAGGAGCACCCTGTCGATGTCCGAATCAGACATCTTGGATGATCCCGAGGATACCGATCAGGCCTGAACCGATTTCTCCATCGGCTCCAAAGGGCTCGGGGACCGGCTCCGAAATGACTCAACAATTATCAGTTCCGAGGAAACTTTCAAGGAGATTTCCCTCGGTGCCGATAAGGACTTCGGCTCCGAGGGGGAAGAGTCTGAGCCGATGACCCTTATCGGCTCCAATATCAGTGGAGCCAATGAGGGTGACCCGCCTCTCGATGCCCCAGACCTCGGCTCCGAAACCAGAGGGGTCGAGGCTGGAGGCATCGAGGCAGACCGTTCCGACCTCGGCTCCGAAGTCCGTGGAGCCGATGGAGAAGTCTGCTTAGTTTTCTTAGCAGTCGGTTCCGACTGACTGGTCGGAGCCGACGCTTTCCTCTTTTTAGAAGGAGACGGAGAGGAAGATAAAGCCTCCTCGAAGGAAGGCTTGATTAATCCTTTGAGGATTAATTTGTTTTTCCTCTCCTGGAGGACTCTGGAGGAAAACGCATGGCATACACTGCACGATTCTTGCAGATGTTTAGCACCTAGACAATAGACGCACGAGGAGTGGTCGTCCATTATGGACATTTTGAAGCCACACCTCGTGCACTTTTTAAACCCGGAGGGTTTATGCTCTTTAGACATAATCAGGCTAAAAAAAACAGATAACCACACTAAACAATAAAGGGTCTGACACACAGGAACAGAAAATATGTATTCCACTAACTTAGTGTAAATATTTAAACTAAAGAACTTTTTTTTTTTTTTTTTTTTTTTTTTTACACACAAGATTTGTCAGAAAGAGAAAAGGAGAAAAGGAGGGTCAAGACCCTCTAACTTAAACGGGTACTTGACCCACACACAACCAGCTAAAGTAGTAGTAACCACAGGGGAAGGCCCCTCTAACTTAAACGGGAACCTTCTCTGACAGGAAAAATCACGAAAAATTTAACCAAATTCCAGAAAAACACTCGTACACAAAGAATAGCCGTTAAAACAGCTTTTGGGTTTAAATGAAGCAAATACTGACAGGAAAAAAAGCCTAATATATAGTACTTAGCCCAGCCAATGTTGAGACCACGTCCAAGCTCTGTAAGCGGCAAACGAGATCTGGGGGATTAGTGGTGGTGCATCCTGGGATAAAGATAGCTCAGCCAATTAGAGGCCTCGCTCTATAGCATAAGCGTGCTGAGTCGGAGCCGAGGGATCGGCTCCGAACCCATCAGTCAGAATGTAGGCGAGATAGGATCACATAAGATCTATCTTATTAGCTGGTACTATTATCAAACTGTAAATTCTTGCTAACAAGTTAAGTCAGTTACTGCTTAGCTAGTCTGAAATATACCTGTTCTTAATTGATATGTTATGAAATGTTTTCTGTTGCTTTACACTACAATGGACTGTTACACTTTGTAGTTCAGAATTAGAGACAGATGACTCATTCTGTAAAATGATGTTAGCTTAGGTTGCCATACGTTTTGTTTGTGGTATTCTGAGAGGCCCTATGATTTACTCTGCCATTTTATATGTTTTCCTGGCACAAAAACAGAACTGCATCTATAAAATGAACAGTGTAGGATGCCTGATTTGTATTAAGATCTTGCTTATGGGCATCTCGCTATGCCTGGAAACCATTTATTTATATATTTACTTTTATTTACTGGGTAGAGTACCAAGCAAATCTGCTAATTTGCAGGCACAGCCTGGGTTACATATGTAGTAACAGCAATAATGTAAGATTAAAGGTTCAACTAACTTATACACTATTTTGACATAATATAACATGGATGTAAAAATATATATACACATTTACAAGAAGGTTTAAAAAGACAAAGGATGTGGAGTATACAATGCATAATGCAGGTGTTATAGGTAAGGTAAATGTGGTCTAGCCAAAAGAACAGACATGACATAGCATAAACAAGTACTGAAAGAAAGTTTAACTCTGAAGAGAGCAGAAATTGTAGAATACAAAGAGCTGTAATAGAATAGCTAATAACATGGGAAGTGACTAACAGATACATAGTATGGAATAAGCTAAAAACAGGATAAGTATATATCAGATACATAGTACGGAATGAGCTAATAGTTGAAGTGTATATCGGATATTTAGTACAGAATGAGCTAATAACTGGAGAAGTGTATATCAAATACATAGTAAGGAATGAGCTAATAACAGGAGTAGGTTGTATCAGATACACAGTACAGAATAAGCTAATAGCAGAAGTGTATATCAGACACATAGTATGGAATGAGCATAGCAGGAGAAGGGTATATCAGATACATAGTACAGAATAAGCTAAAATAGAAGAGTCTATATCGGAAATATAATACAGAATGAGCTAATAACAGGAGAAGTGTATATCAGATGCATAGTAAGGAATGAGCTAATAACAGGAAAAGTGTATATCAGATACATGCTATGGAAAGAGCTAATAACAGGAGAAGTGTATATCAGATACATAGCACAGAATGAGCTAATAACAGGAGAAGTGTATATCAGATACATAGCACAGAATGAGCTAATAACAGGAGAAGTGTATATCAGATGCACAATATGGAATGAGCTAGTAAGAGGAGAAATGTATATCAGATACATAGTATGAATGAGCTAATAACAGGAGAAGTGTATATCAGATACATAGCACAGAATGAGCTAATAACAGGAGAAGTGTATATCAGATACATAGCACAGAATGAGCTAATAACAGGAGAAGTGTATATCAGATGCACAATATGGAATGAGCTAGTAAGAGGAGAAATGTATATCAGATACATAGTATGAATGAGCTAATAACATGAGAAGTGTATATCAGATACATAGTATGGAAAGAGCTGATAACAGATATGTATATCAGATCCACAGTACGGAATGAGCTAATAAAAGGAGAAGTGTATATCAGATACATAGTACAGAATTAGCTAATAACAGGAGAACTGTATATCAGATACATACTACAGAATGAACTAATAACAGAAGTGTACATCAGATCATAGTACAGAATGAGCTAATAACAGGAGAAGTGTATATCAGATACATAGTACGGGATGAGCTAATAACAGGAGAATTATATATCAGATACAAAGTATGGAATGAGCTAATAACAGAAGTGTATATCAGACACATAGTACAGAATTAGCTAATCAGAAGAGAAGTGTACATCATATACATATTATGGAATGAGCTAATACCAGGAGAAGTGTATATCAGATTCATAGTACGGCATCAGCTAATCACAGGCAAAGTGTACATCAGATACATATTATGGAATGAGCTAATAACAAGAGAAGTGTATATCAGATACATAGTACGGAATGAGCTAAAAACAGGAGAAGAGTATATCAGATACATATTATGGAATGAGCTAATAACAGGAGAAGTGTATATCTGAAACATAGTACATAATGACTTAATAACAGGAGAAGTGTATATCAGATACATAGTATGGAATGAGCTAATAACAGGAGATGTGTATATCAGATACATACTATGCAATTAGCTAATAACAGACACAGTATAGATCAGATATGTATTATGGAATAAGTTAATAACAGGAGAAGTGTATATCAGATAATTGGTACAGAATGAACTAATAACAGAAGTGTATATCAGATACATAGTACAGAATGAGCTAATACAGGAGAAGTGTATATCAGATACATATTATGGAATGAGATAATAACAGGAGAAGTGTATATCTGAAACATAGTACATAATGACTTAATAACAGGAGAAGTGTATATCAGATACATAGTATGGAATGGTTAATAACAGGAGAAGTGTATATCAGATACATAGTGTGGAATGAGCTAATAAAAGCAGAAGTGTATATCAGAAATCTAATACAGAATGAGCTAACAACAGGAGAAGCATATATCAGATACATACGATGGAATGAGCTAATAACAGGAGAAGTGTTTATCAGATACATAGTATGGAATAAGCTAATAACACGAGAAGTGTATATCAGATACATAGTACAGAATGAGCTAACAACAGAAGAAGCATATATCAGATACATATTATGAAATGAGCTAATAACACAAGAAGTGTATATCAGATACATAGTACAGAATGAGCTAATAACAGGAGAAGTGTATATCAGATACATAGTACGGAATGAGCTAATAACAGGACAAGTGTATATCTGATACATAGTGCATAATGACTTAATAACAGGAGAAGTGTATGTCAGACACATAGTATGGAATGAGTTAATAAAAGCAGAAGTGTATATCAGAAACCTAATACAGAATGAACTAACAACAGGAGAAGCGTGTATCAGATACATACTATGGAATGAGCTAATAACAGGAGAAGTGTTTATCAGATACATAGTATGGAATAAGCTAATAACATTTGAAGTGTATATCAGATACATAGTACAGAATGAGCTAATAACAGGAGAAGTGTATATTAGATACATACCATGGAATGAGCTAATAACACAAGAAGTGTATATCAGATACATAGTGCATAATGAGCTAACAACAGAAGCGTATATCAGATACATATTATTGAATGAATTAATAACATGAGAAGTGTATATCAGATACATACTATGGAATGAGCTAATAACAGGAGAAGTGTTTATCAGATACATAGTATGGAAGGAGCTAATAAAAGGAGATGTATATCAGATACATAGCACAGAATGAGTTAATAGCAGATATATCAGATACATAGCAAGGAATGAGTTAATAACAGGACAAGTTTATATCAGACACATAGTATGGAATGAGCTAATAACAGGAGAAGTGTATATCAGATACATACTATGGAATGAGCTAATAACAGGAGAAGTGTTTATCAGATATATAGTATGAAATGAGCTAATAAAAGGAGATGTGTATATCAGATACATAGTACAGAATGAGTTAATAACAGATGTGTATATCAGATACATAGCATAGAATGAGTTAACAGGACAAGTTTATATGAGACACATAGTACGGAATGAGCTAATAACAGAAGTGTATATCAGATACATAGTACGGAATGAGCTAATAACTGGAGAAGAGTTTATCAGATACATAGTACTGAATGAGCTAATAACAGAAGTGTATATCAGATACATAGTATGGAATGAGCTAATAAAAGCAGAAGTGTATATCAGAAACCTAATACAGAATGAACTAACAACAGGAGAAGCGTATATCAGACACATACTATGGAATGAGCTAATAACAGGAGAAGTGTTTATCAGATACATAGTACAGAATGAGCTAATAACAGGAGAAGTATATATCAGATATATACTATGAAATGAGCTAATAACAGGAGAAGTGTTTATCAGATACATAGTATGGAATGAGCTAATAAAAGGAGATGTGTATATCAGATACATAGTACGGAATGACTTAATAACAGATGTGTATAGCAGATACATAGCATGGAATGAGTTAATAACAGGACAAGTTTATATCAGACACATAGTACGGAATGAGCTAATAACAGAAGTGTATATCAGATACATAGTACAGAATGAGCTAATAACAGGGGAAGTGTATATCAGATGCATAGTACTGAATGAGCTAATATCAGGAGAAGTGTACATCAGATACGTATTATGGAATAAGCTAATAACAGGAGAAGTATATCAGATATATGGTACGGAATGAGCTAATAACAGGAGAAGTGTATATCAGATGCATACTAAGGAATGAGCTAATAACAGGAGAAGTGTATATCAGATACATAGTACAGAATGAGCTAATAACAGGAGAAGTGCATATCAGGTACATAGTACAGAATGAGCTAATAACAGGAGATGTGCATATCAGGTACATAGTACGGAATGAGCTAATAACAGGAGAAGTGTATATCAGATACATACTATGGAATTAGATAATAACAGGAAAAGTGTGCATCAGATACGAATTATGAATAAGCTAATAACAGGAGAAGTGTATATCAGATATATGGTACGGAATGAGCTAATAATAGAAGTGTATATCAGATACATACTAAGGAATGAGCTAATAACAGGAGAAGTGTATATCAGATACATAGTACTGAATGAGCTAATAACAGGAGAAGTGTATATCAGATACATAGTACAGAATGAGCTAATAACACAAGACGTGTATATCAGATACATAATACAGAATCAGTTAATAATAGGAGAAGTGTTTTTCAGATACCTAGTACAGAATGAGTTAATAACAGAAAAAGTGTATATCTCATACACAGTACGGAATGAGCTAATAACAGGAGAAGTGTATATCAGAAACATAATACAGAATGAGCTAATAACAGGAGAAGTGTATATCAAATATATATTATGGAATGAGCTAATAACATGACAAGTGTATATGAGACACATAGTACAGAATGAGCTAATAACAGGGGAAGTGTATATCAGATACATACTATGGAATGAGCTAATAACAGGAGATGTGTATATCAAATACATAGTACGGAATGAGCTAATAACTGGAGATGTTTATCAGATACATAGTACAGAATGAGTTAATAACAGAAATGAATATCAGACACATAGTACAAAATGAGTTAATAACAGGAGAAGTGTATATCAGACACATAGTACGGAATGAGCTAATAATAGGCAAAGTGTATATCAGATACATAGTGAGGAATGAGCTAATAACAGGAGAAGTGTATATCAGATACATATTATGGAATGAGCTAATAACAGGAGAAGTGTATTTCCTATATATATTATGGAATGAGCTAATAACACAAGAAGTGTATATCAAATACATAGTACACAATGAGCTAATAATAGGAGAAGTGTAAATCAGATACATAGTATGGAATGAGCTAATAACAGATAGGTATATCAGATACACAGTACGGAATGAGCTAATAGAAGGAGAAGTGTATATCAGATACATAGTACAGCGTGTGCTAATAAAAGGAGAAGTGCACATCAGATACATATTATGGAATGAGCTAATAACAGGAGAAGTGCATATCAGATACACATTACAGAATGAGTTAATAAGAGGAGTAGTGTATGTCAGATACATAGTACAGAATGAGCTAATAACAAGGAGAAATGTACATCAGATATATAGTGTGGAATGAGCTAATAACAGGAGAAGTGTATATCAGAAACATAGTATGGAATGAGCTAATAACGGAAATGTATATCAGATACACAGTACAGAATGAGCTAATAAGAGAAGTGTATATCAGATGAATAGTAAGGAATGAGGTAATAAGAAAATTATATATCAGGTACATAGTATGGAATGAGTTTAATAATAGGAGAAGTGTATATCAGATATACAGTACAGAATGAGCTAATAAGAGGAGAAGTGTATATCCGATACATAGTACAGAATGAGCTAATAACAGGAGAAGTGCATATCAGATACATAGTATGAATGAGCTAATAACAGGAGAAGTGTATATCAGATACACAGTATGGAATGCGCTAATAACAGGAGAAGTGTATATCAGATACATAGTATGAATGAGCTAATAACAGGAGAAGTGTATATCAGATACATAGTATGAATGAGCTAATAACAAGAGAAGTGTATATCTGATAAACAGTATGGAATGAGCTAATAACAGGAGAAGTGTGTATCAGATACACAGTACAGAATGAGCTAATAACAGGGGAAGTTTATATCAGATACACAGTACAGTATGAGCTAATGACAGGAGAAGTGTATGTCAGATACATAGTATGAATGAATGAACTAATAACAGGAGAAGAGTATATCAGATACATGGTACGGAATGGATACGGCAGATGGGGAAGCAGTGGATATGAGTTTATATGTTGGAGAGGTTAAGAGGTTAAGCAGCCCATGTTTCATAGAATGAATGTAATAGCAGAACCATGGGAGTTAGTCGACATGGTCTGTATTCTGATGTACACTTATAGTGTTCATTTAGGTATGGTTTGAACTGAAGTCTAAATTGTTTATAGTCTCTGATTTCAGAGAAAAAATATGGAGAAAATAGCAAAATATATGGTGTATTTTGCTGTTGAATTCACTGGTACATTTACAGTAAACAGTAAAATTGTATGGCCTGTTGGGTGCCTGCTGAATGCTCAGGGGCCATAAATGTGATCATTGAAACTGAAGAACTGGAAGAATGCATACTAATTCCAAGACTGTGCTATTTTGGGGTAGTTCCCTATTCTGAGGTACAATGATCTCAGAGTTAGTATCTTTAGGTAGCAGGTGTGTGATGGTACAGCCTTCAGGTACATGGGTGGAGTGCATTAAATTTCTCTTGCAAAATGCTTGAAAAGTTTAACACCTAGCTACAACACAGGTGTAGAGGGATAAAGCCCTGACTACAGCACAGGCAATCTTAGTTCATCTAGCAGTTTAGGCAATTGACAGTGTAGGTAGGGAGGATGGCTACTCCAGTGACAGGGCCTCCATGGGGGCGGGGGGTCCACTGGCTGATGATACAGCTCCCTTAGTCAGTGAGGACTGTGGAAGGGGTAAAGCAATCACCAAATAAATATAGATGCAGCAGCAGATATGCATTAGTCTGGTTGTGACACTGCATGTTGTGTGTATGGGGATGGGTAGGGCATAAACTGATTGCGTCACTGCATGTTGTGTGTATGGGGAATGGTACAGCATAAACTGGTGGTGTGACTGCATGTTGTGCATATGGGGAGGGGTAGGGCATAAACTGGTTGTGTCACTGCATGTTGTGTGTATGGGGACGGGTAGGGCATAAACTGGTTGTGTGACTGCATGTTGTGTGTATGCGGAGGGGTAGGGCATAAACTGGTTTTGTCACTGCATTTTGTGTGTATGGGGAAAGGTAGGGCATAAACTGGTTGTGTCACTGCATGTTGTGTGTATGGGGATGGGTATGGCATAAACTGTGTGACTGCATGTTGTGTGTATGCGGAGGGGTAAGGCATAAACTGGTTTTGTCACTGCATGTTGTGTGTATGGGGAGGAGTAAGGCATAAACAGTGTAGATCAGAATGCAAGTGAAGTGTGCTGTATCTTTAAGAAGCATGTCAAGGCTGTACATGGACGTATAAATTCCAGACATGTGCAATCCCTAGTGCCATTTTGTAAGAGCAGCCAGAGTGACAGCTTGCATGATCGCAGTTGTTTGTTTGTATATAAGTTACTTAAGTTAAAGTCAGTAAACGTCTAGAGTGATGTGTTGGTATAAATTAAAGCTGCTTGAACAGAACCCATGAAGACTCTTCTATTGTGTCCAAGTAGGAGAGCAACATGGTGTCAGAACTGGGATAAAAAAGAATAAGATCCAGAGCCATGAGGTGCAGAGAAGACAGTGAAGGTAAAACTAAGAGAAACAAGCACAAAAAGAGCCAGAGAAGATCAAAGGTAATAAGAAGTAGCACAAACTGTTTATTTGATAGAAAAACAAAACAGGGGCATTACAAATATGCAAACTGCATTATTGAGCAAGCGGAAGGCGCAAAATGTTTGTTGGCTAAAAAGAAATGTTTAAAATAAAGGTATTTGATGAAATAATTAACAGTAAAGCAAAACGAGCATGTTTAAAGATAAAACGAGCATGTGTTTAAACAAAACAAATATGTTTAAAGATGAAATGAGCATGTTTAAAGCAAAACTGGGCATGTTTAGAGTAAAACGAACACAAGAAAAGTACACTGGGCATGAAAAGGGCTTAAACGAGCAAAACAAATATAATAAGGGAAAAAGGGCACATTAAGCAGAAATAAAGCAAGGCGACTGCATGTGTTTTGGCAAAGTGCTATGTTTTGGCATAACCCGTTTTGTATCAAGGACATAACTGTAGTTATTCAAAGTATCTCAAAGTGTGTAAAAGTGCTTACAGTGTGTGCTTATTACTGTGCATGTATTCTGAAGAGTTTATTGTGTGCGAAGTGCAGCTATTTTATGAAATAATAGTCAAAGTATACCCATTTTGAAAAGTTTCTTGTGCTGGGTATGTCTATTTGCACAGTGCTGCCATTACAGAATGTTTCTTGCACTGTCATTTTGGGGACATTTCAGTGTGCTGTATGCAGTTATTTGCAAAGTGCAACCACTTCAAAATGTTATTGAGTTTTGGGCAAGAGAGGTCCAGTTTATTCGCATTGTGCAGTTATTTGATATGTTTCTTACACTTATAAGAGGTGATTTATTGCAAAACAATATTATAAGAGTATTACAGTGCAAGAGATTTTATTTCACATTGTAAAGTTGTTTGAGATATTTTTTAAAATGATGATAAATGACTTTAGCAAAACGATGATAAATTACTTTAGCCTTTTTTACGAGTGTTAAACTGCCCGAGAAGTTTATTTCGCAAAGTCCAATTATTCAAAGGTACTACAAGTTTGTTCGTTAGCATTATTTCGAAAAGCCCAAAAGGTAAAAATTCAGGAGCACAAAGGCATTGGACAAAGTTACAAATACTGGCATAAGTTTCTGGGATATGTGCATGAGTGCATGGCAGACAGATTTTAAAAGCGCCTGCCACTAGTATTTGATTAGATTATTGCAGAGAAGTGGAGAATATTTGAGCACGAGTACAATATTTTTATACAAGCAGCTTATGCAGATAGAGATGCACACAACAGGGCATTCATTTTGCTAAACCTAGCTGGGTCAGAGGCCATAGATAGAGAGCACTCATTTGTGTATGCACCTCCAGTATATGAAGGAGAAGGTGAAAACCGTCATATTGTTGTACAGGTTGAATCAAAACAATGTTTGACATGCAAGTTCAGGGAAATGTGTAACCCCCAGACAAATATTACATTGGAAAGCTATTTGTTTTACATGAGAGATCAGAAATCAGGGGAAACATTTGCAGCCAATATAACTGACCTGAGAAACAAAGCTAAAATGTATCGGTTTGGTGATTTAAAAGATGATCTGATAAAAGACAGGCTTGTGTGTGGTATTAACAGTGCTGCTGTGAGAAAGATTTTACTTTGTAACAGTGATTTAACATTGAGCAAAGCCATAGAGATTTGTCAAGTCCATGAGGTGACAGAAAAACACACAAGTATGCTTGCGACTGACAAGAGCATGGTTTCAATTGTCTCCAGAGCAAATGTAGATAGTATGCAATACGTGGCAAACAGAAGTAGGCCCAAGCACATGGCAGCTACAAGGTTTCTAGGGAAGACATGTGGCTTTCCAGTAAGTTCTAAGAAAGGTGCGCACTCCAGCTCAGTGCAGTACAAGCATGAATCAGCAAAACCCAAGTCCAGCTTTATTGTTAACTGTCGTAATTATGGTGTAAATCATGAGTCTAAAAGAGAGAAGTGCTTAGTATTTGGTCAGCAATGTTACAAGTGTAAAAAATGGAACCACTTCCAAAAGTTTTATAAATCAAGTAAGCCTCACACAGTTGTAAAGAAAGGTCACAGAAAGAAGCAAGTTGATCAAGTAGAGCCAAAGCAGACAGCTTTCTATGTAGATGGTGCATCAGTGCTTGATGAAAGAGTTGATGCAGTGAATTTATTAACAAGAAGCAAAGTGTTTTGTAGTGTCCTGATTAATGGAAAATCCACACAGCTTAAAGTAGACACTGGGTCAAAGTGTAATGTTATATCAGCAGACACATTTGCTAAGGTGAAAACTAACGAACAATTCAATGTAGCTAGTAGTGTGAGACTTGTTGCTTATGGAGGTGAAGAAATTCAAACTGAAGGTTCAGTGATGCTTTCATGTTATTTGGCCAAGAACTGTTACAACTTGTTATTCTATGTAGTCCAAATACCAGTGCAATCTTTACTGGGTCTCAAAGCTAGTTTAAGAATGAATCTGCTTCCTTTTGCTAAAGAAGTCCATTGTTTAAGTGCATTTCTGAGTTCTAATTTTTCTGAAGCCATTTTCTCAGTGTATGCTGATGTTTTCGATAACAAGTTAAGAAAACTTCCAGTTGTGTATTCCATGAAGTTAGACCGAGGGTTGACTGTTGTAGTCAGACCAGCAAGAAGAGTTACAATAGCTAGGCAGGACAAAGTTAAGACTCAGATGGATAAAATGGTCCGGCAAGGTGTGATTTGTCCAGTCACAGAACCAATTGAATGGGTGTCATCCATGGTAGCAGCTCACAAAAAAGGCTCAGACAAAATCAGAATATGTATTGACCCCAAGAGATCTGAACAATGCATTAAAGAGACTGTATCATCCAATGTGCACAATCGAAGATGTCACAGCCTTAATACCGAATGCCACTGTTTTCTCTGTCTTGGATGCAAAGAGTTCATTTTGGCAAGTGATGCTTGATCGCAAATCTTCATTCCTAACTACTTTTGGTACTCCATTTGTCAGCTACAAATTCCTAAGGATGCCATTTGGAATTAATTCTGCAAGTGAAGTCTTCCAGAGCGCAATGGAGCAAATTTTTTCAGGTTATCCTTGCACCATAATAGTAGATGATTTATTGGCTGGAGGCAATGGGGAAGCAGAACATGACAGAAATCTCAAGAAAGTTCTAGATAGAGCATGTGAAGTAAACTTGAAGCTCAATCCTCTGAACTGCAAATTCAGACTTCCAGAAGTTACAAACGTATGTCATTTGTTCATGAGTATAGGCTTGAGACCAGACATGACCAAGCAAGAAGCTATTCTTGAGATGTCAGCACCAGATAATGTACAAAGCTCTACAATGGTTTCTAGACATGGTCAACTATTTAGGCAAGTTTATACCAGACTTTAGTGAGCTGACATCACCTTTAAGAGAGCTGGTGCACAAAAATGTTGCACGGTCATGATTGGAACAACACCAAAAGGCTTTTGAAGACCTTAAGCAGAAAATTGCCACGCCACCTACCTTAAGATACTATGATGTGAACAAACGAGTTCCTCTTTCCTGTGATGCTTCACAATTTGGTCTTGTCACAGTTAGACTTCAAGAGGGCAGACCAGTAGCCTATGCATCTTGGACACTAACCCAAACTGAGATGGAGCATGCTCAGATTGTGGAGATTTTTGCAATAATAGTTGCATGTTCTCAGTTTCATGATTATATTTATGGTCAAGCTATACAGATTGAAACTAACCACCAATCTCTAGTTGCTATTCTAAAGAAGCCTATGCATTCTGCTCCAGCAAAAGTACAAAGAATGATGTTCAAATTGCAAAATTATAATTTCAAAATGGTCAACACAAAAGGAAAATTGCTTTATCTGGCTGATACGTTATCCAGATCACCCAGAAATACGACAGAACAGTTTGAGGCAGAGAATTTTGACTTTGATGTGATGTCAGTGCGTAATTTTTCTGTCATTAGACTTGATGAGTTGTGAGATCACACTCAGACTGATCCAGTTTTGCAGAAGCTCATCACCATCATCATTATCCGCCCCTTTTTTCCAATTTTTTTGCGGAAGCTCAATCACTACATTAATGTTGGATGGCCGTCAAAGCAATCTAGTGTACCACCTGAAGTGCAAACCTATTTTCCTTACAGAGATGAATTGTTGATGGAAGCTGACATTATTTTCAAAGGTCCTAAAATTGTTGTTCCTGCTTCTTTACAATAAAAATATATACAGATTTTGCATCGTGGTCACCCAGGATCTGCATCCACCAAGAGAAGAGCAAGAGAGTTTAGTATTTTGGCATTTAGTACCAAAAGACATTGATAAAGTACTTTCTTCCTGTTCAGTATGCAATAGTACTAGATTGCATTTGCAAAGAGAACCACTTCATCTAAGTCCAGTTCCTGGACTACCTTGGTCAGTAGTTGCAGCTGATATCTTTGAGTGGAAGAATCAACACTACTTGGTTTTGGTAGAATCTTATTCAGATTGGTTTAAGATTGATCTACTACCTAACCTAACATCCATTGCTGTTATTACTATTGACATAATTTTTCAGTTCATGGTAGTCCATACAAAGTTCTTTCTGACAATGGTACTCAATTTAATAGCCAGTTGTTTCAGAAATTTGCAAAAGAATGGGACTTTGTACATGCCACTAGTAGTCCTGAATATCCTCAGTCAAATGATCTAGCTGAACATGCAGTACAGAGTGCAAAGCAGTTACCTGAAAGGTCAACGTGTGACAATACCAATGTGTTCTTGAATTTGCTTAATCTCAGAAACATACCCCATGATGATATTCTTGGCTCACCTGCTCAAAGACTACTTTCCAGGAAAACTAGAAATACAGTACCCATTACTTCCAGTTTATTGAAGCCTAAACGTAAGAACAATAAAACCATCAAGGCTCAATTGGTTAAGAAGCATAATATCCACAAATCTAGTTACGACAGATCAAGGAGAATACTTCATCCATTGAGGGAAGAAGAGACAGTACGAATCCAACCAATTAAAGCTTTTGATCGAATTGGACAGATTATGGGCATTGGTGCCGAGCCAAGATTCTACCTGGTAGACTCCGCAGGTGTGGAATATAGGAGGAACCATAAACATCTTCTTCCTGTACCAGAATCATTTACACCATCACAACATTGTTTCTGTGATGCAGACTTCAAATCTAAGAGTGAATCAGATGCTGTTTCCATACCAGAATGTGTTCAAAATTCCATTTCAGAAAATGTTCCAGACATTCCACACGTCAAACATTTTTCAGAGACAGTTCCAACTGCTAAATTTAATTCCTAATTTTATGTCACACGATATGGGTGAGTATCAAAGTCTAGTGTGAAATATGCAGCAATGTGGACTTGATTGTGTGTGTGTGCATGTATATATATACATATATGTATAAACTGTTGGCTTCGTTGACCAAGAGATCAAGTAAGGATACCAGCAACAGCTTATGGTCAGCCATGGGATGTAAGAGAAAAGAAATACAAAAGCCCCTCAGAAGACTACCAGTTGTAAATAATGGCTGGAGAGAGTCAATTGAAATCTTTAGTCTGGCAGTTGACTTAGAACTCTGACAGTTGGTTTAGAGGATTAAGGAGCAGTTAACAAGCTGTTTCCTGTGTTCCAGTGGTGCAAGGTTTGATTTCCTCTGCCTCCATTACCTAACTGTGTGACTGTTACCAAGTGACTTAAGAAGACACAGCTCCTGGGCTGAATCTGAAAATGATTCATGGAGCTCAGTGGTCTACCCAGAAAAATAAATAAATAAATATTTGTAACTTTCTAACAATCAAATACAAAAAAATAAAGCCAAAACCAATCCAAGCAAAATAAAGTAAAGTCCTGGACACCACTATAGGTACAAAATTTCTTTATATTTTTCACAAAACATGAAAGATGAGCACTTTCGTCTAATGACTAGACTTCATCAGATAAAAGCACTGGTACCAATAACAACTTTTATACATTAAATCTCATTCAGCAATTACACTTAATTGATATTTAAAGGAACACATTTATAAAACATTAACTTTCCTATTTTAGTGTATCATATAAAATACTAAAAAACTTGTTAATAGTTTAGATATGTACATTTCCACACATTTATATGTCTTTGTACAGTTTCCCCATTGTATAATTACTTTTATAATGTAACTCAAACTGATTAAACATTTTCAGCTTTTTTGTGCAATACAGATTTTATACTGATGTAATCATTGAGACCTGGTGGAGTGTTAGATTTGCACCTAAGCTGCCATAACAGTTCCCTGTACAGTAAGGCATTTTTTATATCACCCCCTCCCCTTAAAAAATCCCTTTTAACTAAGTCAATTATACCGAATTTAAATCTTAAAAAAGAAGGACAGGATACACTATGGTTATACAAAGCACTTGTTTCCTTGTGGGTCCTAATATCGTATAGATGTTCATAAATATGGTCCTTGAATGTCCTTTCAGTTTTTCCTATATAGTATGCACTACATTCAGTGCATAAAGCCATATAAACTAGCATTTTGGACTTACAATTCCCTTTAATAAATCTTACCACACTGTTCAAGCCATTATTTAGTTTAACAGTTGCCTCACCACATATATAAGCACAAACACTACATGCTCCACAAGGAGTAATGGCCTTATATTGTAAAAATTCCCTTTTTCCATGTTCAAAGGTCCTCTTGAAATTAGTTCCCACCTTATATGTAAAAATAGGTTGTACACCCACTAACTGGTGTACCTCCTTATCAATTTTCATTAAATTCCAATTAGTTTTAATTATATCTAAAAATGAGTCTGAAAACATATTATACTGAATAATACATGCTGTATTGTATTTTCTTCTCTCATCCATTACTACTTTAAAAGTCTGTAGAGGTTGACCTAAAAGGGCCTTATATTTAATGCCCCATTTGTCTATAACCTCATTTAAAATTTCAGTGACCATTTCAACAGGATATTCTCTCTCAGTGAAACATTTACCCAGGAAAATCATTTCTTGTTCTAGATCACAATAATCAGAGGTCATCATGGCTATCCTAACTGCTTGACCCTTAATCAAGCTTTTCTGATGGAAATTGGAAATTTACATATCTAAACTATTAACAAGTTTTTTAGTATTTTATATGATACACTAAAATAGGAAAGTTAATGTTTTATAGATGTGTTCCTTTAAATGTCAATTAAGTGTAATTGTTGAATGAGATTTAATGTATAAAAGTTGTTATTGGTACCAGTGCTTTTATCTGATGAAGTCTAGTCACTAGACAAAAGCGCTCATCTTTCGTGTTTTGTGAAAAATATAAAGAAATTTTGTACCTATAGTGGTGTCCAGGGCTTTACTTTATTTTGCTTGGATTAACTTTCTAACAATGCTGATAGCAAAACGTTTTAGTTTAGGGTTTCATTTCAACTATGTTAGCAGCATCATTTTTTGGTTTAACTTCCTATATCACTTGTGCTCTTCCAATGCTGTCAGTGCACCACTGAAAACAGCAGGGAACAGTCTGATATTAATCTCTCTTTGTAAACCATATAGCATTTAGAAGAAAAGTGAATAAGTAATCCCTTACTTACTATAACTAAATGAACATGACAAAGACATCAAAGACCCAGGAAAATTTAGTCACTGTTGTGACATAGTGGAATAAAGCCCTGACTTTGGATCGCATGACTCAGGTTTGATTAGTGGCTTGGTCATCTGAGAAAATGGCAGGGGATAATGGCTGTGCCCATCCTAGGAGGGGAGGGTGCATGCGCTCCTGCATCCCACAGGTAGATTACCAGCAGTGGCTAGGGCACAATGCTGAGGGGGGGGGGTAGAGTCCAAGGTGGGCAGCAGTAACATCTAAGTTACTAAGGAGGCAAGATGATATGCCAGTTCATTCCACTGTAAGCCCTCCCAGGAAGGGAAGATAGGGCATAAAAGTTAAAAAATAAATAAATAAAACACTTCCAGCAGCAATATGATGCTACAGCAGGTTCCTGTAACTCTTCAGTCTCTCAAGATGTGAGTGGGGTAAACCCAGGTGAGGTTAAGGCAGATGTTGTAGACTCAGTTAACAAGGAGAGATTCTGGAGCCTTGCTGATGGTCATTTGTAACAGCCAAAAAAGTCCCAATGGAATATGCCTTGGGGGGATGGAATCATGTGCTTACCTGGGGGGAGCAGAGGACAGGCATGTGTAGAAGAGTCAGAAAGGACATAGGAGCTTAGGTAAGAAGAATGGAAGGGGGCACAAATAACTAGTTGAGTAAGTAGAAGTATTATTATGGGGGGAGATTAGGTAGTTGCAGTCCCCTATTAAATAGGCAGCAAAGAATAAGTAACACGGTGCAGCTACAAGCAGTAGAGTAAAGTACAGTAGTGGTTTATTTTACTGTAGCAGCAAGGTGATGGGTATTGGTATGGGTAAGCTCTGGGTCAGAAAATGCAGACTTTCATGGATCATCTAGCAAATCACATTACTAACAGGGCTACAGTGAGAATTACTGGGACACGCCTCTGGATTGATGTACTTATGGTGACTTGGTGAGACAATGGAAGCTAGTTGCATCATGCTTTATGCTCAGCATTGTGTGAACATGCTCTGCAGAGTATTTAAGATAAAATAAATACAAAATCATTTACATGGGGTGAAGTATAATGCATGTATAATATGCTAGAGTATGTTTTTCACATATTTAGAAACTGCTCCATTATCTGAGTTCAGATGGAAGGTAGTATATTAAAGCAGGACTGGTTTGAAGCCTTCTATTAATGTTAATTTGTTCAAAACCAGCTGTGCCCCTCTTCAGTACTGCTAACAGCATGCATGTGACTAAGAAATGATACAGTATGGATGAGCATAAGATGCAACTATTTAGTGAATGTTATACTGGACTGATGGCATGCTGGTTTGTACAGGACTGGATTCTTGCCAAGTTATGGAGTAGTGAGGAACAGGTTGTGGTACCCCATCTACTCACAAAAATACACACACACAAGCACACACAAGCTAGTTCATCGCTTTTGATTGTGTGCTGGAAATATAGAAGGAGTTTGGAGGCAGGCTGGGGCATTCCATGCTCATAGTTTACTGAAAAAGTACACTCAGATTCTGACATAGACTGCTGTGAGGGAAAGGTTAATTTGTTTTTGCTTTCTTGTAATTTGTATTGCTTCATTGGTTTCTTCTATTTTTATATTGTGGTGTATTTTCTTTACACTGTGTTTTACTTTTATTCATTCAATTGCATATTTAAATTAGTAAAGAGACCACAGCTTTATCTCTTGTGAGGCATGCAGAAACTGGAACAGGGCAGTTAAAGTTAAATACCTGAGAACTGAGAGTGGAGCTTTGAAATAAACCTTCTATTTAAGCTGTAAAATAAAATGTTTCAAGGCTTGACTGGAAAAGCTCACTCAGATTCTGCCATAGATTGCTGTGAGGGAAAGGTTGGTTATTTTCGCTTTCTTGTAATTTGTATTGCTTCATTGTCTATTTTGTATATTGTGGTGCATTTTATTTTCAGTGTCTTCTACTTGTGTTCTGCTTTCAATTACATACTTAAAGTAGGAACTAGACCACAGCTGTGTCTCTTGTGAGTCACATAGAAATTTAATTTTTTTCTCCACTCTCCCACTCTGGTGCTGTAGAGCTTTTAAACTCACCTGTCTCTATAGCCCCCCCCCCCCATGTTAATTTGACCACATATTTCCAGTTCTCTCCTCTTTCATTGGCTATTGTCACTAAGCAAAAAATTATGATTTTGTGAAATCATTCCCCTTCATTTATTTAAATTTATTGGTCATCCCACTGTATTCCATAGACCCAGAATACTAAGTGCCCACCCCCTTCCAATCTATCTTGCTCTTTTAAAATTAGTCGCTGTCCCCTTAGATTGCTAAAGCTTCAGTTACCCCCACTTTCATATTTAGCTACTTAGTGCACTCTGCAACTCATAGGATATTAACCTATTTTTCCATCTTACCTTTAAAATCTTCAACATCTAGTCCAAGATCACCAATTATTGGAGAGCCCACGTTCTGCCTCTCATAGGCTCATAGGTGTGTACTAGGCTAATGGTCCTGGAGCTTTTTCAAGCCTAGCCCATAGAAGTGCCCTGGCATTGTGACACCCAACTTTAGTTCCCATTGCCTCTATCAAATAGAGCCACTGGAGTGATCCCCGGGGTGAACTTTCTATTTTCCATCCACTCATCAAGATTTCTCTTGAAGAGGGCCAGTGAGGTGCTCTGCTTGACATGTATGGGAAGTCTTTTCTAGAGCATGGGTAATCTCTCAGTAGTTATCCTGGCATTAGTGCTTCTGCTTTGTTCCTGTTGAGAGAAGGATCATAGGAGCATTATACCCTGGAGATTGATGAGCACCAAAAAGCCTGATAGCTGCTCCATGGAAGCCATTTTGGAATTTGTGCTTATATTTTGCTCCTGATGAGAGAAGAAACATTGGGCATTAATTTCTGTCTCTTATTGGGCAGCAAGTATCTGTGTGAGATCTTCCTGATTGGTCTGGTTACTATTCAAGGAATCTACCAGGAAAAGGCTACAAAAAGCCTACAGACCCCTGCATCATCTGGGACATGACTGTTGATCATCAAAGAGCCTGTGGCCTGCTTCTCATCTTCATGGTTCATAGGTGTGTACTAGGCTAACAACCACAAGGGCCTTTTTAAGCCTAGCCATGCAACCAAATCTCTGACAAGTTCTGTACCCTTTTTAAGTGTAAGCAGGGACCTGGGAGATGAAGTATTTAGAGACTGTCTCTGTCCATTAGAGACATAGGTGCCAATCCAGAGATAAATTTCCAGTCCCCATCCAGTTATCTAAATAACATCTGAACTGGGTTAGGGAGGATCTCTGCTTCTCATGGATTGGTGCCTGTTCCAGAGAAGGGATAGTCACTGGGATACATACTTGTCTCTCCAGCAGGTCCTATTTTTATCACAGTCAAGGTTTAAGTCTTTATAATATGTCATGGGAATGGTGTAACTGTTTTGCTTCTGGTGAGAGAAGAAGAAAACTGGCATTTTATCCTAGCAGCATGAAGCTGTGGTGAGACCAGCACTAGCAGTAGCCAGGCAATAGCCAATCAGGCAAATTTCCTCTTTTCATCATGATTGACAAAGCTAATTCTTTCTTTTCAATACGTACTGTCTGATAAGCTGTTATGTGACCCAATATATCTTCCTAAATACATCATCCATAAATCATCAGGGTCTACTTATTTGTTTCCCCTCAAGTGTTTTGCAGTGCCCTGTATAGACACAGAGACCTTGAGTTGACATTTTCCCTGTAAAAGCACCCACCTAGTTTAGTTTGCAGGAAAAGCATTGCCCCCAGATTTGTAAGCCAGATGCTCCTGACATTACTTTATATTCTCATTACAACTGTCTAATCAATAAAGAAGGGCCTGTTGCCATGGATAGGAACTTTTCCACTATCTCAGGTACAAGCTTCATGGATATGGGCATCCTAAGGCAATGCAGAAATTGCTTCAAGTTTACTGACAACCAGCTAATTCTCAAACAAACTGATAAGGTATGTCACAGATGTATTTACACAATGTCACTGGAGAAAAAGTTCTCACATAAAAGCACTTCTTATGCCAATAATGTTGTCAGTAGTACATATGCTGCACCCATCATAAACAGTTCAAAGCAAACACAAAGGCCTACATATACTGAAGCACTTGAATGTAACCTTCCTAAACCCCCAAAATCCTAGCTGAAGTACAAATAACAAATATCCTCAGCAGCCCCAAATGCATTTGAGACTCCATTGTGCAACTCATTGATGTCCCCATCACCAGGCTGAGTAAGGAGAAAGTCACAGTCAATTGCTTATCAGAGGTTAGGATCTGCCACATTACACACACACACACACACACACACACACACACACACACACACACACACACACACACACACACACACACACACGCAGGTCACTGGACCACAAGTACTAGTATAACTCAGTAACAGTCCGTGTGGGTGTAAATGACCTGAGATGTACCTCCCTAGACTATATGACGAGAGACATCATGGAGCACCTGGAATATGTGTCTCAGGCTGGTATGAGTCTAGCACTGAGCAGTATTTTACCTTCTCCAAGGATGATGCCACAATACAAACAGAAAATGACTTGATTAATAATTGGCCTATTTCTGGTGTCATGCTAAGGACATGCAATACTTTTCAGCATGGAAAGAGGTGGTTAACAGACCATGCTTCTTTGCCAGGGATGGTCTGCAGCTTTCCTCTCTAGCCTTTCAAATATTGACTAAACTATTGTCCTCCCCATAGTGCCTTTTTCAGGCACTATCAAACTGTAAGTACTGTACTTCCAACATAGCAAATCAAAACCAAGAAAATTCAAATGTGTTACTGCTCAATGCTTGGAGTCTAAACAAGAGACTCTACTCCCTACAAGTTCCCTTAAACAAAAGTATAGCATCTAGGTCCAAGGAGGTCATTGTTCCACTCTATTCAGCATTTATCAGACCTGTCATTGAGTACAGTGCCCCCTTTGTATGTACCTAACCAGGCATATCTAACAGTTGGAATGGGGAGTAAGTAACATGTTCTATGTAGACCACCTCAAAGCCCTGTCCCTGCATTCTGTATCCTATAGGCTGTTGAATGGGGATATATGCCTGGAATACAAGGTATTGTCAGACCACACCCTGATGGATCTCTTGCATATCCGCAAAACAAACAACACCAATATTCCCTGTTTTCAAGACTTAACCTTTGCCTGTGATATAAATAAAACCTGCTGGAGAGATATGTATGTGTTCCAGAGACTACCCCTTCTCTGGAACAGGCTCCTCATCCATGGGAAGAAGAGTTATTCTCTAATCCAACTGAAGTGTAACTTGAACAATTGGATGGAGAACAGGAATTTCATCTCTGGTTTGGCATCTATGTGCCTAATGGACACAGGCAACCCATAAATGGGTCATCTCCCATGCCCTTGCTTGTAAATATTGTATCTCCCAAGCCCTTGCTTGCTTACACTTATGAAGGGTACCAGAACTTGTCAGAGGTTTGGGATGCATGGCTACAATTAAAAAAGACTTTGTGGTTGTTAGCCAAGCACACCTATAAACCTATGAAACTATACCACAAGCATAACACAAAACAAGGGAGTGATGCAGGAAAAAAGTCTTGTTGCTGCTTTCACTATGCAGAAAAAAAATATTTCTACTTACATATATCCAGAGTTAGCAACTAGTGAAGCTGCTATTTCTCAATGATCCTGGTATCTCTTTTACTTTTATTTGTTAATTTGTATATGCATTAACTGCAGAGTTTAAACAATGTTTGATGGAAGGAGAATGTACAGTCTGAGTTTACTCCTGTAGGGAAGTTAATTGCTGGCCAACATGCATTATTATGATGAATTCATTTTGGGAGTGTTGTTGTAAGGACAAAAGCATATATGTGTGAATGTGTATTTGCATGTGTGTGTGTGTGTGTGTGTGTGTGTGTGTGTGTGTGTGTGTGTGTGTGTGTGTGTGTGTGTGTGTGTGTGTAGGCCCAAGGGCCTACGTAAGCCTAGCCAACAAGGTTCCCTGGCTTACTCCACCCAAGAAAGTTATTTTCATGTGCCCCTGTTGAGCAGAGCCAGAGAAGTAATCCCCAGGATGTATCTCCTATTTCCCATCCTTTATCAAGATTCTTCTTGAAGAGTGCTAATGAGGAACTTTGCTTGACATAGATAGGTAGCTTGTTCCACAGTATGGGAAGTCTCTGGGACAGGAATCTATCCCTCCAGCATGTCCTGTTTATTGTGGTGACAAGGTTTACGTCCCCTAGAGCGTGTAGCTTGGAGGGATTGGGATTCCTTTAGGTGTAGCATGTCCAACAGCTCTGGTTTTGACATAGCTTTATATGTTAGGCAGAGATCACCTCAGAGTAGGCGATATGCTACGGAGTAAAGCTGGTGTTTTTTGAGATGGTCAGTGCAGGGCATCTGTTTGAGGTCAGTAATCCTCTTTGTGAGGTACTTCTGTGGCATTTCCAGCTGCTACAGATGTCTTGTGAGGTACATTCCAAAAGGGACGTTGTACTCTATAATGGGTCTAATGAGTGTCGAGTAGAGGGGAACAATTACCTCTTTTTTCCTAGATTAGAACCCTTTTGTGATGAGGTGTGCCACGTAGAAGTATTTCCTGACTACTGTGGCGTCATGATTATCAAAGGAGAGACTACTATCCACCTGTGTCCCCAGGTCTCTTATCACACATTCGGCATTAAATAGACTGCCGCTGATGTGGTAGTTCATAGGTACAGAGTTTTTACCAAAAGGGATGACAATGCATTTTTGGCATTGAGCTTGAGGCCATGGCTCTGACACCAGGCATCTGTCTCAGTGAGGCCCATCTGTAGGATGTCCACATCATTTGGGGACTCAACTATGGCTCCTAGTTTGCAGTCATCTGTGAACTTCATTAGCCAAAGGCCTTCTGTGTTAGCCTGTACTTCAGAGAAGTAGATACCAAACAGGAGAGGTCCCAGGACTGAACCCTGTGGTACTCCACTTTTCACTGGTTTGAAGTCAGATTTGGAGTCTGCAACTTTTACAGTGTGGGCTCTGTCAGTGAACCAATTGGCAACCCATCTTGTGATGTAGGGATTTATACCTAGTTTAGTGAGTTTAGCTATAATTCCAAAATGGGGGATGGTGTCGAAAGCCTTGGTGCGGTCAAGATAGGCTGTGTGATCCACCTTACCCTCGTCTACAGCTTTGGTGACTGCCTCAAAGAAGTCGATCAGGTTCAGGAGGCATGATCTGCCTTTCACAAACCCAAACTGGGTGGGGTCCAGAGTTTGGAGATTACCAATGTCTTTGTTTATGAGTTCCATGATGATATGTTCCATGGCCTTACAGACCAGGCTCTTCAGGCTAATATTAGTTCCTGGGATCAGTGGTGGCTCCCCCTTTGTGGAGTGTGATAGCTGTTGCTTTGCACCATTCAGTGGGCAAAAAGCCTGATGTGAGACTATGACTGAACATGGTGCTTAGGTGGGGAGCCAGTTCGTTCTGAAGTTCGTGTAAAATGCAGCCTGGGATGTTGTCCTGTCCCATGGATGCTGTGTTTTTGGCTTTAGAGAGTGCAGCTTTTACCTGCGTAGTTGTGATTACAGAGACTCTGCATTCTTCCTGTATAGATATGGACCCTTTAGGTGGTGAGAGGGGGGGTAAAGTTAGCACTGAACCTATCTGCCAGGATGTTGGCAATATCAGTTGGCCATTGTGCTGTAACTCAGAGCAGATCTGGGTGTTGCCATTGAGATTCTTGACATAGCTATAGAATGTTCATGTTGGTGTGTGTGTCCATAAGTGCATGCGTCTCTCTGCCTGTGTCCTGTGTCTGTGAGTGTATCATAGCATCATGGGATCATAGAAAATATAAGGCAACTGTGTCTTTTGTCCATTTACACCTTCAAAGTACCCACCTTTAAAACTTACCTTACTAATCTTTTTTTGATGATGACTAGGCCCATCAACCAAGGGGAGAATTTGTGGAACACTTATCTAATCATCCAGTTCCTGTCTGAAATAATATAATGTATCACACTGCTTGATTTACAGTTGGAGTCTATTTCAAAAGTGGGGAAGGCACTGCATAATGAACCTATATTTCCACCATGTTTTATTTATTTGCTAATGAATATTTAGTTTCCTAATCTTGTTATTTGTTGTACAATTTGATTTGTGGAGGTACAAGACATCCTGGACAGCTGGGACCCTAATGGCACAGAAGGCAAGGTATAGATGTCCACCACTGGAGTCTATAAATACGGAATAAAGGGACAGTGCTTCTAGTCTTTTCTGGTAACTTAGGCTTTTTAAGCCTGTGATCTTCTTAGTTAGGAAACTCTGGAGTTTTTCTAGTTGTTTGATGGTTTACTATGAAAAGCACGAAAATCACTTCCGCGAATGGTGATTTCCACAACGAATAACATCAACTCATACATATTAAACAGGTTGTATGGTCAACACACCAATGTCAAATTCTGTGATCATAGTGTCTAAATCCCCCATTCACAGCAATGCTGTGAATCCCTGCCCTGTGTACGTCCTTCTGAATGGGCGTACACATGAACGTCGACATTCCAACTGTCACTCCTACCATGGTCGAGGAAGTGGCTGTCGGACATGTCAACGTCAACCTTTTGACTGTACACCTTGTTTGATATATTTAGTGAGGTACATCCCAAACTGTATTTCAACTTATGTTTGAATGTTGGTACCCAACAATTCCATTGGACTGGGTGGAGTCATATTATTATGCATGAAAATGTTATGTTAATTAGTGTCCAGATTTTTGATGTCTCCAGGTTGAGAGGTATGTTGGGAATGCATAAACTGACTACATTGTGGAATCAGAGAGGAGGGTGTAGACGGCTTATACTTTTGTTTTCTACTTTCTGGTTCTGGTTCACCAAATTTATGCATAGGTATATTTAGAGCTTTACATCTGGGGTACAAGGGGACTTCCATCTAAAAAGGGCCTACTTTTGTGAAATGTCCAACTTCAAGAGTGTTACCATTTTGGGACTGCAACTTCCCAAGGATTTACACATTTTAGTTTAGCTTAAACATGTGTTGACTAAATGATAGTCAATCCCTGGTGTGTATATGGCTGAAGTAAGTGTGTTATTTACAGTAAATATGCATATGTAATATCACATAACAATCATAATATAACATTGAAAGTAAAAACAGTTTAAAACATTGAATATGCAGATACTATGTGTAATCATTATACTCACATTTTTATAATATTAAGGCAAATATCTTCAAACCAGAAAAAAAGTTCACCCACAGTATAAAATTACCTTTCAGGAAAGGCATGAAATAAAACAGGGTATATGTTGTAGGTCTATGGGTTTTACTGATTCAGGCAGTGTGTACAATACTTAATACATCTCAGGCAATTTTCTTTACATTTTTAAGTTTAAGCAATTGTAAATATTTGTCTGACACACATACTTTGCTGGGGATATTGTAATTTTGCAAGTAATTGTGTAATGAAGTCAATATTAAAGGTAAGACTGAAATCATTTGGATATTGTCTCAGCATTTTCAGCTATTTTTGCTTAAAGTATCTTGATTGTCATGTTTTTATAAATCACCCATATAGTGTAAGTATTAACTTTACAAAGTGCCCATTAGGCTACTGTGCTTGCAGGAAGTTATGTGGTTCTATCTTGCCGTTCATTTGCTGACATGTTAGTAAAGCATGTGGATGTGTCCAGACCAACTCTCTAATGTTTCTGTTTTGCCATCAGGTCTAAAATGCTTTGCTTTGACCATTGAACTGAACATTACCTAGTGTCAAAGTGAAATGTAACACTGATGGAAAAGTCTGACTTTTACTGAGTGTAGGCTGACTACATTAAACAAACATCTGTAGAGCATGCACGTCATCTAGTGAATATGGCAGAAAAAGATTACTGGCAAAAAGAACAAAAAATCTCACTAGACCACTGAGAGAACTTATTTAAACCAAGCATAAATCACAAAAAAAAAAAACCAAACAAACAAAAAACAAGGACAAAAACAGTCGAATGAGTTCCAGGATCTACAAATTTGACAAACAAGAAAATCATCAGGCAAAATGGTGCCAAATGGATGTCTCCATAAAATGAACAGTAGCTTCAAAAAATGAGTACAATAATGAATAAAGTATGCAAAAGCTCATAAAACAAAGCAATCATACAGATGAATAGCTAGTTAGCTTTTGAATTCAGTCAAAATGATGGCCTTTTCACACGTTTTGAACTTAGACAATATTGTATAGTTTCATAGGTTTGTACTATTCAACTAATCCAGCAGACCATTTGGAGCCTAGCCACTGCAAAACCCACAACTTGCTAGTTCTATCTAAATGTGCCTAAGAAGACATCCCACTAATGAATATATGGATGCCTAGTCTTTCTTCAAGATTGACTTTAAAGAGGGGTAGGGAGCTACTTTGATGTGTTCGGAATCTGTGATTATTGTATTAAGTGTTACAATTGTAGCAAGTGTAAGGATACAGATTGTAGTTGATTGGTTTAGATAATGGCCCTGTATTATTTTTTTTCCTATTTGACTATATAATTTTACAGATCCTCACCTGTTTGTTACATTTATATGATAGTTAGTTCTGATGATCGTACATGCATTCACAACTTTGTTCAAACTTGATGATCGTACATGCATTCACAACTTTGTTCAAACTTATATCAAACTCTGATACTGATGTCATTTTTCATATCTATCATAAATGAATACCTCTCCAAACTTATAGTCTTTTTCTCTGTTTCAAGGCATCAATAGACCACTTGTGGCCCCTGATTTCTAATGAAAAACAAATTATTTAGAGCTTGCAAAGTCATTTGATACCATCCCAGACTCAAGTATTATAGATAAACTCTTCCAGCAAAATGTCAGTCCCTATGTAACTCATTGAATAGCAAAATATCTCACAAACAGAACACAGGAAGTTAGGGTGGGTGATGCTACCTTCTCCAAAAGACCTGGAAGTAGTAGTATACCCCAGGGTTTTGTCCTTGGGCCACTCCTCTTTGGCATTTACTTCTTGGAGATCAAAGCTAAAGTTAATGGATTACAGCTGACCAAGTCTGCAGATGACAGCAAACGAAGTGTCATCATAAACTCTCAAGGGACACCAAGATCCTGCAAGAGAGGCTGTCCCAAGTAAATAGCTGGTGTTAAAACCATGGACAAACTAAATGTCACAGAGTGTATAATCATATCCTTTGGCAAGTGTGACTCCCCTTGTGACTATCACTTTGACAACACACCTCTAAAAATTGATCCTGCAGTTAGGGATCTATCAATCTATATTGACAATGAACTGTTCTTTGATCACCCTGTATCCACTGTCATAAGGATGTCCTTCTTCATCACACAACGTATACCTAAAGGTATTAAATCCATGTTCAGTAATGTAATCATTCCACTGTACTCGACACTCAATATGCTAGTCATTGAGTATAATGCCTCGTTCAGTATGTATGTGTCCAAACATTTCTCATAATTGGAATGATCACAATGCTTTCTCACTTAAAAATTAAGGGCCCAATTCATAAAAATGATGCAGACCATCTAAAAGCCTTGTCCCTTTTCTCAGTATCATACAGGCTACTCTACTCAGAAGTGACCTCTGCCTCATGTATACAGGAGATTCAACAGACCCTTCCAGCTAATCAAAGGAAAGTAGCAACTTGCATCTTTTTTCTACCATGCCAAATCTGACACTGTAAAGATCAAATTCCTGCAGCCATTTGTGATGCCCGTGCCCTGGCCCAGCAATCAAGAAGCCTCAATCCTCACCACTAACACCAATGGGGGGCATCTCATATAGGAGGAAAGGATAAAAAATACAAACCGTAAAGTGCAATTTCCCTTAAGAGCACACAGAGATCACTGTCAGTCCACGGCTGGTCACTCCCTTGCTCTCCAGGACCCCAATAAGACTCCCCACTGGCACAGCTATAGGGTCCAGATTTCAGCCTGGTGGGTAAGCTAAAATCTTCAGCACCCTCTCTGTCCAACCAGTGTTTCGTGTCCATGCCCAAGTAGCTGACACACACACACACGCATACACACACACACACACACACACACACACACACACACACACACACACACACACACACACACACACACACACAAACACACACACATGCACGCACACACACACACACACTTTGAAAAGAGTTTATACAACCACACAGACACTCCTGGGGAAGGCTGGCACAGGCTCTCCAACTGTGGCCCTTTTTCCCAGACTATACGGCAGTACCAGTTGCCACCACCTACTAATATTGATCAGCTACTCAACGGTTCTTAAAAGGGTGTCCAATTATCACTGTGCAATATTATTATCCAATTGGTAGTATAGCCCAGGGCTAAAGCTATTGGAGTGGCTTTGTACAATTTTACCAAAGGCATGCAAGTACTCTAAAGAGCTTAAATTATCTCTACAAAAATAGCCACAGTTGAAAGGGTTTTAAAATATTTAATAACAAATAGTCAAAACACAAGACAATCTTTTTTACTACACAGTGCTAGTCAAGAGTTCTGAGATCACAGAGAAATACTTAAAATAATTCAGTAGTACAGTTCTGACATCACAGAAAAACACTTAGTCTAATCTTTCTAGTTTCTAGCTATTTCTAAGAGAAAACACAAGTCTAAGATAACTTACATATAGAGCAAGATAGTGCTGATGAGTTGGATGGTCAAGACAAAAATGTTTAATGCTCTCTGATTCTCTCTCTTTTTAAAATCACATTCCTGGTTCACATTATGTCTTTCTTCACTCTTCCCTGAGTTCTCAGGCTAACAGAAACTACATTTACATTCTTCACCTCTGGGCGGAAACCTGAGCAATAAAGCAAATTTATGCATGCAACTTCTGGCCATTAACTCTGGCCTTACATCAATAGGCAGGATGCCTCACTCTAGACTGAATGGCTCCGAGTTTTAACATCAAAGGGTCACAACATGCTTTACTTGGTCAGTAGAGTGCACTGTTGTTAAATTTTTCCAGTTTGACATGTAATACTATTTTTACCATTTAAGACACAAGCCTGTGGTTTACATTAATATTCACAGATGACAGAATTATCTCCAAAATTCTATCTGGCTAGGCTGGCAGCCTTCACCTATCTTCACCCAATCTTCACACCATTACTTCTAGTTTTCTGCAAAACTGACCTGGAGTACAAGTGAGTAAATAATAATATAAATGATATATTGATTTTGTAGCTGTATCTGAAAGACCACCTTCCAGTATAGCAAATCCCAAGCACACCTGTATTAATGTGACACTGCTCTGTATTTAAAAGTCTAAAGAAGGAAATGCCCAACTTTGAGGCTTTCCTGACCCTTGAACACATATACATTTATGTAAGTTATAGAAACTTGATTCCAGTATAGCAGTAATTTTCCTTCTTTAACAGGGTTTAGTGTCTACCACTTATTCAAATTCTCTGGTGAGGAAGGGGACATATCCATATTAATTCACAATTCAATTACTTCAAAGCAAATTCAGCATAAAAAATTACAGGGAACGCCTGGATTTCCCAGTGTCGGTTAACATGACTAATAACAAATACCAAGTAGCACTCCACAGGATAAGTGTCCCACTGTTTAAAAGTATAAATCCAAACAATCCAACACACAGAATAGCAGTGAGGCAGACAGGCAGTATACAAACCATAAAACTTTTATTACATAAAATAAAAAATGTTAAGCGCTTTTGCTGTGAGCTTCTTCAGACCAGTAAAAGCAGCTTAATCAAACAAAGACATTTAAATATAATTAGTTAACCAATAGAATTCAGGGAATCAGTTTCAAATGTAAGTCCAAAATTTAAAGGCATATACCATCCTTACATAAACTTGCCTCTATCATTGTAGCTAGGCTGTCATGAAATAGCAGCTTTTAATTACAAACTTATTACAAAACAGCCTTCTATAAATTTTAAAAATATGTATAATAAGATCTTCACATAAATAAAAGCACCTAGCAATAAATATATCTAAACATAAGATATGATGACCTCTGAAAAAACATTTTTTTTAAATACATAATGATAAACAAAGTGAGACTAATCCTTAGTCATGTCTGTATACTTCTCAGTCTCCTAGATTTAAGTGTAGGTTTTAGGGATGCCTCTATTGAGGCCTCTATCCCTGTCTGCTCACAGTCTGAGTATCCACTTGACCTCTCTACCGTCTGTCATGTTTCTAATGTCACCTTCTCGTAGGCTAGGTGCATTAATATCTATCACCATAAACTTAAATGTATGATCATTTACTTGCAACAAGGTATGCTTGGATAGGGCTCTGTTACTAGAACATATTCTAGTACTATATAGATGTTCCCTTATTCTATCTTTCAGCGCTCTATCTGTTTTTCCTACATAGAATGAGCGACAAAGAATACACTCAGCTAAATAAACCACATGTGATGTTTCACAGGAGGCAGAGATGTTGAAATTAAAATTCTGGTCAGTGTCTGGATGCTTAAAACTCCCCCTACTATTAATAAAACAGCAGAACCAGCACTTACCACATGGGTAAGTGTAGGGTCTAACCTCTAAGGATTGATCCGACTTGTTTGTTGGGTAGCAAAGTAATCTCTTCAAGTTATGTTTATTCTTAAATCTAAACCTTGGTTCAACACCCAGAATTTCTTTAACCACTGGGTCCCAGTTTCTCCTGATAATGTCCAAAATATCATTACTGTCACTGGTAAAGAACATAGGTACCTTCATACCTCTCACTCCATCATTATTTGTAATATGGTTATCATAATCTTGATTGGGTGCATAGTATGGTGATGCTCTACTTCCCCTTAAGCTGTATAAATCTGAGAGCCCCTTCTCAATCTCATTGGTCCTATATCCTCTGTCAGTAAATTTTTTTCTTCAAGTCCAATAATTCAGACTGAAAGCCTTCATCCGATGCACTGAGTCTGGAAACCCTCATGCCCTGTCCTTTAATTATGTTCCTAAAAACGTATTGGGGATGCATGCTATATCTATGAAGTAGGTGGTTCCTATAGCAGCTCTTTCTATACACTCCCCATGTTAACCAATACATTACTCAGCCTCTCAACATAAACATCTAAGTGTTCAATCCTAGTTTTAGAGGACACCATCATAAACCTAAGGTAATCTGTAGCATTGTTCAATTGTTGGACAAAATTGTCCAAGCTCAACCTGTCCATATCAAAAAGAGGTCATCGACAAAATGTCGATAAAAGGGAACATGCCTCATGTAAGACTCCATCTGAAAAAGTGTATTCTCCTCCCACAAAGCTAAAAACATTGTTGGTGTAGCTATTGGCACACGAGGTGCCCATAGCTACGCCATCTTTCTGTAAGTAAATAGTGTCATCAAACAGAAACAAATTATTCTCCAGAATTGTCTCTAAAAACAGACATATAAGGTCTATCTGTGTACTATTATAATCACTATGCCTGATGAGATATTCTTGTACTGAAGCTACTCCTAATGCATTTGGTATGATGGTAAATAATGATTGCACATCTAGTGTAACAAAATGGAATTATGTATCCATGGGTAATGCATTTGTAAAGCCATATAAATCAACCAAAAACAGTTTTGTATCTCTGAGAACAAACGTATTTAAGTCTAGAATGGGACGTAAGTATCTCTCTACATATAATGAAAATGATTTTGTGCACCAGCCCCTACCAACCACTATGGGTCTCAAAGGCAGTTTCACCCCATTCTTTTGTATTTGTGGTTGTCCTTGTATTGTACAGATGAGAGGATAATCACATTTTAAAAACTTAAACATTTCAGAGTCAATCAATTCACTTTTCAAAATATCTTCCAACATATTCAGAATTCTAATTTCCATTGCATGCACATATTCAGTGTTAACAACAAAATAATATCTGACATCACTCAGCATCATCTTCATAGATACATAGTAATCATCCCTATCCATTATGACTATAGGACCACCTTTATTGGCTGGTCTGATGACTATGGTGTCATCATTCTGTAGCTGTTTCAAAGCTCTACGTTCATTAAGTTTCAGATTATACTTGAGATTTCTAGATATATTCCCATTTCTTTTATCATCATAAAACTTATATAGGTAATCCTTAACAAGTTTATTAAATGCTTCAACAAGTGGATGAGCATTCCGTATAGATAAATTAGGTTTCTTAAAGACATGATCAGAATTATTCATAGTATTTCCAAACTCTAATTTTAATATCACATTTCTACTAAACAATATAACGTCCAACATTGTATCTGTAATGTTACTGTGCTTAGTAGGAATGAAACTGAGATCTTTGCTCAAAACTGATATTTCATCTGTAGTTAAACTGCGTTCAGATATATTCCATACTAATGAGTCCCCAGGTGGTTTCACATTTTCTTGAGGTACTGATTCGACTGTCTCTCCATGGATAATTTGCACTTCTATTGCCCCCGACTCATAGATCGAGTTCTCCTGGCCCCTGTCTCCCCACTGATGGGTAAAGGGAAATGTATATATGAGCCGGCATTAGAACTAGAGGGTTCACTTGTAACTGACATATAAAGTGTTATTACCGTTTTTTATTTTATGTAATAAAAGTTTTATGGTTCGTATACTGCCTGGCTGCCTCACTGCTATTCTTTGTGTTGGATAACATGACTAATAACCACATCATTGGTAACTACAGAACCTCGTTCATATGTCCCACTACCTTTGACACCTACCTAAATCAGAGTCCTTAATTAATGAGCCTAACACAATCATCCTGGGTGACTTTAGCTATCCATCCATTAACTGGCAAACATGCTCCACAAAAAACAAATATGCACAGAAGGCCTGGAACTTTATTAACACCACTCTCTTGACCAGATAGTCCCTCGCAAACTGTGGCCTTGGATCTCCACTTTGTTCTAATGCAATCTAGTACACATGAAAGATCGCCATCCCCAGGATCTAATTAGACCACAGTGCCATCCTATTTTTTTTAATAACACAGTCAAACATAGCATCCAACCTCACTGTATTCTCTGATTTCTCCAAGGCTTAACCTCTAGCAATCTCAGATGATCTGAGGAACCTTAAAAGCTCTCCCCCAGGGACCCTCTAACAAAAACAATCCCTTATATCACAAACTTTTATTCCCACCCTAATTATTTCATTACTCTTACCTTAATTATTGCATTGAAGCATCTCTCCCATTCCATCAGAAGTGTCATTACAAATTTAAAAACAAGCCCCTACAGTGGAACGTCAGTTTCAACAAACGACAGCAAAAAGGAAAAAAAAAACTTCTAGCAATAAGAAATAAACTCAGATCTCCTTAACTGTCCATGGAATATCCATAGGTTCCAAGTAACTTTTTTGATGGATTTGTCATGAGATAAGGAAACTGTGAATGAATACTGATTTGACTGTTGCCTTTCCAGAGGATCTAGATTACTGGTAGGTGCCAAATGCAGGTAATATATACTGCACTGGAATCAGTGGTCTGTAACTGTATGGACAGGTATGTGCTTAGGGGTCAGGAAATGCACAAGGTCAGGCATTTTCTTGTTTAGACTTATAACTTTAAGAAGTGTCAAATTAATACAGGCCTGAATTTGATTTCTTAAGTTGGAAGGTGTTCCTTTTTTAATGCAGATGAACAATCATGAAAGCATCCATATTACCATATTCTCTGCAAAATACTGTGGTACTCCAGATCTGTTTGGCAGAAAACTGGAAGCAATGGTTGCAAGGATTTGCTCTTCACAGTGTTTCATCTGGAATAGTTGAAAAAAGCAAGAAAGGACAAGTTGCTAGTTTCCTTCACATAGCTGGAGACAAACTCATTAAGATATTTAATGCATTAATCTTACTACAGAGTAATAAACAGATTTGGCTGTTGTCATGAAATTAGATACTACCAGCACTGCTATCTAGAATTTTGTAAATAATTATACGTCATTTGTGAATATCAATATGATTTATATAGGATGCTTGTGTTACAACTATATTAGAACTGTATGTCGTGTGTATATCAAACTGCTGGTACAGAAGTGTGTGTTGAAAAGGTTTTTGCAAAGTGCTGTTTGAAATGTAACCACAGTTTGCTGCACTGGATTAGAACATAAATGTACATGCACTATTGTAACTGTTTAAATGGATATATTTTAACAGTGTAAACAGGAATACAGGAGGTTAACTTCAGAAAAATAGCTGAAATTAAACTACTTTATGGCTATGCAATAAAAGATGGTATCTTTCAGTCTTCAATGAGCTAGAGACATAGAGTCTGTGCTGAGAAGCTTTCTGTATTGTCTTTGGAGTGAACTAATTACTACTTCTGAAAAGTATAAAGGAATGCAATTGTTTTATGACTTCTAGCATCTTCCAAAGATCTGAGGTCTATATTATTTTCACAGGTAGATGCTAAATACTGCCAAGCTTCCAGCAGTGGGGGTTTCACCTGGGATAGAGTCAGAAGACAAGAAATTATGTCATTCTGCAAGCTATCCCAGCAGTAATATTTGATATATTAATTTGAGAAGTCTCTTAGAGAGATAGAGCATTCTGTATTCTGTCTTGAACCTGACAAGAACCATTCACCATGACATCTGCCTTGCTCTATCAATAAGTTTCTATGGTATAGTAGCTCTCTTAGATACAGTCAGGAATATAGTAAATCTTAGTTTAGATATTTTTCTTTATTTATTGGAGACTGTCCTGCAATGTGGTTTTAAATATTTCCTCTGGTTTTGAACTCTGATGTCATTGTGAAATATATATTTAGTATTGTCTTGTTCTTTTATTATTTATTATTAAATATATTTAAACCTTTCAATGGGGCTGATCTATGTAGAGACATTTAAGTTTTGAGAATACTTGCATATTTATTTGGTGACACTGTGTGGGTCACTCCTAATAGCCTTGCTCTTGGTCAAACTACCATTTGTATTAATATAAATATTACACAGAAAGATTGGACACCCTTTGTTAAGGGCCTTAAGGTAGCTGATAAGACATTGGCTGGTGGCAGTGATAACTAACTTATAGTCTGGGCAAAAGGGGGCATAGCTAGTAAACCTGTGCCAGCCTTTCACAGGTGTGTGTGTGTGTGTGTGTGTGTGTGTGTGTGTGTGTGTGTGTGTGTGTGTGTGTGTGTGTGTGTGTGTGTGTCAGCTACCTGGGCAGGGACACAAAGCACTGGTTGGACAGAGATGGTGCTGGAGGTCTTGGCTTGGCCACTCAGCAGAGAACTCAACTCTAGAGCTGTGCCAGTGGGCAGTCTTATTGGAGATCTGGAGAAAGAGGGAGAAACCATCCCAAAACTGACTATGGTCTCTGTGTGCTCTTAAGGAAAATTACACTTGATTCAGAGAGCTGCATCTGGAAATACTGTGTGTGTACTTGTCATCCTCCCACTGTACATCCCCCACTGGTGCCAGTGGTGAGGATTAATGCTCCTTGATTACTGGTCCAGTGGTGGGTCATCACAGCTGTCATTAAAGACTGGTTTAAATGGTACTCTGAACCCCTAAAGTACTTGTCATATAGCCATCATTTGTTTTTCAGTACTAATCGGGGTTACTGAATCTACTAATGTTTATCTTGGTGATCTGAAGCACAGAGCTAAAGACTGTACAGTTTTGAGAACTGTATGATTCATTGCTGAGAGTTAAAATTGATTGTGATGTTGAAATGATATTGTAAGAAATAAACTACCATTAAAATCTAAAGTAATTTTGGACAAATCTGTGAATTTGTATAGAGCATCAGAAATAAGTAGCATACAAATGAAAGACATAGCTGAGAATTTGGATGTGTGCAAAATTAAAGCAAAACTAAAATCTGTTGATATTACACAGAACATTTTTGTCTAGGCATATTCATCATTATCATCACCTCCACTACCACCATCATCAGCAGCAGCAGCAGCAACCCTTTTTTTCACTTCTCTGTATGGGGTTGAAGTGTCATGCCAACTGTTGTCACATCTTTTAATTCAAAGTCTTTCTTCTACCTTCTTCGACAGCCATGTCTGACTGTCACAGATCTTCTCTCTCATAATCCACCCATCTCTTGGTGGGTCATCTTCATCTCCTCTTGCCTTATTCTTGTGAGAGATTGAAATGTGACAGAAAGAGGAAGACCTGATCATTATGCAGGCTTTATGCAGGAGCAGAGTCATGTATTTTTGAGATGATTTTTTAAAGAGGCTTTGAAATGGGTTAGTGCAGGCATAGACCTGGTAGCTAGAGGTAGTAATTCCAAAGTTTAGAGACAGAGTATGAATACAGAGATTGACTACGTGTTCTTGTGGTTTTTGAGATAGCTAAGAGATTTTTGTCTTCCGATCGTAGGGATCGATTTGGTGTGTAAGGTGTGACTAGATTGGTTAGTGCAGGGCAGGCAGTATGCTTGAAAATAAGGGTGTGTGAGGTGGATAGCTGAATAAAGGCAAATTGGTTGGGGAGTTCAAGCCAGTTTAATTCTAGGAGTGGAATAGTGGAATAGTGGCATTCTAGGAGAGGATATTTAAGCTTGGATACTAGTATTACCATAACAGAAAGTAGTATCATAATTCTAATACATTCAGGGAACTAGAACTGAAAGGCTCCTTGTTACAGTTTCACTGTTACTTTATTCTAGTCCCAACTTAAAACCATTAATAAACTGTGTAGAGTGTATAAAAACAAAAGTTACAATGTATTGTTACAAGTACTGTGAATACAACAACCAAATAAACAGGACAGTGGCTTGTGAACACTATAGTGTGCACACACAGTTGTGCAACACTAATGGCTATTTTGCAGTCAGTCAGTCAGTCAGTCAAGACAACTACTCATAGACTCAGAGACAATTATTCTCTCGTCAATGAAGCAGATGATTTGCAAACTCACATGAAAGTATGACTTGCATGTTCATAAAGCAGATGATCTGTACAATCACAGTTGTTAATTTATAGGCTTGTAACATAAACAACTTGTACATTCATGCAGTAAATCTGTTACACTAAACAGTGTGCAGTAATGCTGGAAAACAGAATGCAGGCAAAGATATGAACTCAAAAGTGTCATTTCATATTTCTAGACAATATGCTGCCAACTTATTTACTGGTCTTAGCAATCTACTGTGATCAGATGAGACGAAGAAGAATATTCTGCTACTCACTTAAATGTACCAAAGACATACTTTCTGTGATGAAATTCATACATTACTGTAAGAATTGAAAGGACTGTAGATTACTGGAATAAACTGGAAATAACTGGAATGAATGGGAATGAGACTGGAAATTAATGTCTTTATCTTTTAATTACCCAGAACTGTGCTGAACATGTGCCAGCCTCTTCTTTATATGCCAAATATTCTAGTACCTTTCAGAATAAAAGTCTACATACACTGTAGTTTGGTTAAGAATGTTTTATTATGTACAGTGGAGGCAGATGTCAACAATAACCAAATCAAATCTTACTATCTCCAATAACAGTGCTAATGAACTGAAATAGACTGAATTATAATCTCCGTAGCGTCTGTACTCATTATGCTCAGAATTATTTATTTTATACTGAAAAATATAATGAACATTCTGGAATGCTGAATATTTGTCTTGATTTATGCACTCACTCTCAAGTGTCTGTACCAAACTCCTATGGACTGCACTGCAATGATTTTTCTGGGTATCAGTCCAAGCTAACTTTCTTCTGTGTCTGAAGTATCTCTCCTAAATAATATCAAAAGCCTGTAAAATTCCTGCAAGTTTTATACACCTCTTTAACTTTTGTTCCTGATGCCTGGTTGCACTTAATGTATTGCATATTTTATTAGCACATTTTATTCTTATCAGTATTCTTGACTGAAGGTTACTGAAACATTCCTTTCTATGAAACTGCATGTAAAATGTATATGGCTGTTTTAATACGGCTGCATTTCTAGGTCTATACAAAGAGAATGCTATATTTATGACTAACAAACTACATTTAAGTGAAACCTAATCTTACAGTCATAATGACTGTTATTCAAATCCAACAAGGTGATTCTGCCAAACCAACCACACAATACAATGCTGGTAAGAATTAATGAAGCACACTTTCACACTGTCAAGTGTAAAGAAAGGGCATGTGATATAATGCATTGTCTTGTATGTCTCATTTAATAGTGCATAAGGCAAAATTGCAATAAGTTCCATAGCATTAACATTAAAGTCACTATGCTACCTTATGAAATAATAAATCAAGTAACTGTAAGTGTAATTTAACACTATAGGGAAAATTCATGTACATTGTAATTATCTTGATGTATTTCTTCTGAACAAATTAGAGGGTAAGCATGTCACACCTATTATATAGGCAGAACAGAGATTGTATTCAATACATGAGTCAAATAATTGTACTAAAACTGCATTCTCGCATTTTGTAAAATGTTTTAAATATAAATCCCACAGATCTCATAGCTTTGCCTTTTATTGTTTATACATGAGTCTTGAACTATAAGCTATTACAAATAATAAGTTACCCATACTTAAGTCAGACCTAGGGGAAGGTTTTCCAAAAAATAAAAAAACGCATTTGTCCTGGTTACTGAGCAAACTATGCTCTCTCATCCAACCATGTGCTAAATTAAGAAAATTATTGAATTTGTCAGTATTACTAGTTTTAGTTATATGTTCCCCCATTTAATATCATCAGCATAACTGGTAACTCACTCAGTAAGTGTTAGAATATGAAAAAAGAGAAAATACCATATTAAGCAATACGATACACAATACTGATCCCTGATGTACTCCAGCTTTAACCTTCTCCAAGTCAGAATAGCAATTTTTCATCATTACTCTCTGACATCTTATCAATTAGCCAAAAATGAACCAGGAACCAAACACCTTATCTCTTAGCTAGTTGATAACCCACTTGATTATGTATGAGTTTACTGAAAGTTGGCTCATTGAGTTAATGATAACTTGGTATGGTATACCGTCAAAAGCTTAGGGCAAACCTAAGTAAATAACTTCACTCCAAGACCATGGTCCGCCCAAGGCCTCCTGAGTTAAATAATTCCACTAGCTTGGTGAACGTGGATCTGTGTTTAGTAAATTAATGTTGGTATACACCATTTGAGGTATCTATGAAACCTTCTCCATCCATAATGTTCAGGAGGCATGTTTCAAAACACTTACCCATAATGCTAGTCAAACTATTGGCATATAACTATTGATCTTGTCGGTAACATCCCCTTTATGAATGGAAACCACATTGGACAATCTTCAACTCACAGAGACAATACTATATATTAGTAATATATTAAACAAGGTAGTAAGACTATCGACTATATAAATAGAGGGGTCAGTCCAAAAACAACCTGGGATGTCATCCAGTTCAGACCTGCAATCATTTTTTTTTTATTCTATGGAATGATTTTTTGTAGAGCATCTGATAGAGCTAGATGTTATATACCATGCCTGTAACTCATGATGATACCCATCATTGGTGACATTATCAAAAAAAGAAGTTATGTCTTACCATAACGTTTCATCTGTGCTGTAAATCTTTGTTCATTAATTACAGTTAGGACCTCAGTTCCTTCCTCGGAACTGATACGGCCATTTCCCAGCTGATGCAAGCCAAAAACTCTCAGCTAAGACCTACCCATAATGCCCCTCTCCTAGTTACTCCAGATCGAGTTTGCCCGCCCTAGATAAAAGATGTAGTAATAGAAAGGATAGTAGTAGGCTCTGTCTGAGCAAATACCCTAACCAGGAGTTCCTAAAGTACACCAGGAGTCCAGGTAGGGGGAAGGAGGGCAAGAAGTAATGAATGAACAAAGATCTACAGCACAGATGGAACATTATGGTAAGACATAACTTCTTTATCTGATGTAAATCTTTGTTCTTTCATTACAGTTAGGACCGAGTCCCCAGCTACTTGAGTCCTGGGTGGCCCTAAGGAAGGGTATTCCTGAGCACCATAGAACCAAAAGATGCTCTTCCCCTGGAGGTCAAATCAAATTTGTAAGGAGATATAAAGGTATGAGGTCTTGCCCAAGTGGCTGCTGCACATATATCATCCATAGAGGCTCTGGAATGAAAAGCTGCTTAAGTAGCCATAGATCTGGTAGAATGAGCCTTTATTCTGGAAGGTAAGTATAGCTTATTCTGTTGGTAGATAAAAGTAATGATATTTCTAAGCCAAGAGGATAAAGTCACTTTGGAAACAGGTTTACCCAATCTGGGTCCTGCAAAGGCCACAAACAATTGATCTGTTTTCCTGAAAGATTTAGTCCTGTCCAAATAACAAGAAGCTGCTGATGCACATCAAGGGTGTGCAAAAGGTACTCCCCTCTATTAGAATGCCGAGGGAAGAAAACTGGCAGGTCAATAGATTGGTTAATGGAAAAGCCAGAAATTACCTTGGGCAAGAAAGAAGGGTCAGTACGAAGGGACACCCTATCCATGAGGAAGATCAAGTATGGACTCTTGACACTCAAGGTCTGCAGCTCAGATACTCTTCTCGCTGAGGTAAGTGCTACTAGAAGTATGGTTTTCCATGACAAAATTTCAAATCACATGATTCAAAGGGTTTGAAGGGAGAACTTGTGAGACACTGAAGCACCAGAGTCAAGTCCCAGGGTTCTAAGAGAGGCTTGACCGGAGGTTTAACATGTAATACTCCCTTCAAAAATGTCTCGCATAGGCGGTGTGACATAATTGAAGAATTATCACGACCATTATGAAAACTGGCGATAGCTGCTAAATGTACAGTGATCACTGAAGCTGAGGCTCCTGCATGTAAAAGAGTAGTCAGGTATTGTAGGATTTTTGAATAGGCATAGAGAAAGGGTCTAAGTTCTTGTCTTTGGCCCAAATAGAGAACCTAGTCCATTTACTAGAATAAACTTTTCTAGTGGAAGGTTTGTGTGAGGCCAGAAGAATTTCACAAATAGGAGATGGGATGTCAGGCAACATGGCCATCATAGGAAGTGGAAGAACCAAGCTGTGAGCTTGAGACTGTGCAGGTTTGGATGAATCAGTCCCTGAGGATGAGATAACAGGTCCTGGGAATGATCCAGAATCCACGGGCTGTGAATCAGATGAGTCCATAGAAATGGGAACCAGACTTGACGTGGCCAGTGGGGGGCAATGAGGATCACTTTTCTTCTCAACCTCTGAGCTTTCTGGAGAAATTTTGGGATGAGGGAAAATGGGAGAAAGGCATACAGAAGACCCGGGGACAATCATGTGTTAGAGTATCCCTCAGTGGTTCCCCCAGAGGGGGGATCAGGGCAAAATAGCTTCTGCACTTGTAGTTTAGAGGGGAAGCAAACAGATCACAGCAAGGCTTGTCCCAGTGCTGGAAGATCCGATCTGCTGTTACAGGCTTGACGGACCACTCATGAGGCATCAGGATATTCCTGCTCAGATTGTCTGCAATAAGGTTGGAACTCCCAGGAATGTGTGTTGCTATAAGAAAGTGGTTGGAAACTATCGCCCAGTGCCAAATCCTCATGGCTTCTCGACACAGAGGGTAAGATCTGGTTCTGCCTTGCTTGTTGATATACCAGACGATTGACATGTTGTCTGACTGAATTGCAATGGTCCCCAAGGGAAGGGATGCATGGAATGCTTGCAATGCTAAGAGAACTGCCCTCAGTTCCCGGATATTTATGTGCAAGTTGACCTCCATGGGGTACCAGGTGCCTTGGACAGTCTTTCCCTGGAAATGCCCCACCCCCCACCCTAACAGTGAAGCATCTGTGGTCACCATGGCCTTGTGCTGGGGAAAACAGAAAGGTCGACACCAAAGATTCGTTTGTGGCTTCATCCACCATAGCATTTCTTCCTTGCAATGGTTTGTAAGGCGTATCATGTGGTTGAGTGGGTGAGTTAGCAATGACCATTGTGCAGAAAGGAGCCACTGCAGGATTCTCATGTGCAGTCTTGCCAGTGGTACTAACGTAATGGTAGCTGCCAGGGAGCCCAAGAGTTGCAGTACAAGACATGCTGGTACATAGGTCTGAGGAAGAAAGTCTTGGATTTGGTGTCTTATTTTCAAAAGCCTGTGAGGGGAGAGAGAAGCTTGAAAGGATGTTGTGTCGAAGACAGCTCCAATAAATTCCAATATCTTCATTGGGGACATTTGAGATTTATCTTTGTAGATTGTAATCCCCAAGCAGAAAGGGAGAGCTTGAGTGTAAGAGAGGCTGCGGACTAGAAGATTCCTGGCCGGAGCAGTAAGGAGCCAATCATCTACATAGGGAAACACCTGGAATCCTTGTAGTCAAAGATGAGCTACCACAACTGCCATACATTTAGTGAACACTCAGGGGGCTATCGAGAGACCAAATGGCAGTGCCCTGAACTGGTAGTGATTGGATCCCAGCCGGAGATGGAGAAACCTCCGGGAGTGGTTATCCATCTTTATGTGGTAGTACGCATCCTGGTGGTCTATAGAGCACATCCAGTTATCCCTCCCTAGGAAGGGAAGAATGGACTGTATCATGACCATCTGGAATTTTTGAGGTTTGATAAATTTGTTCAGTAGGCTGAGAACCAGGATTGGTCTCCAGTCCCCTGTCATTTTTGGCACTAAAAAGGACCTCGAGTAAAACCCGGATCCTATCTGGTCTGGTGGGACTGGCTGGATGACTATTTTCCTTAGCAGCTTTTCTATCTCTAAGGCTGCTAATTCCCTCTCATTGAATGGTACATCAGGGATTCATTTGACAGGTCTGGGAGTTAAGTCGAAAGGTATTTGGTAGCCTCTGGATATTATTCTCTGCACCCAAACATCAGTAGTAATAAGATGTCAGGCTGGTAGATGCAGAGAAAAATGACCCCTGACAGTTTCCAGAGGGAAGCAATCGGGCCGCTGCTCAAGAGTGCTGGTAAGGTCTGCCAGAGAAAGAATATCTAGCACCCTGGTTACGCCCCGAAAGGCACGTCTTCCATATGAGTTGCCCCCTCTGCCCTGGGGGGATTGTTCATCACGAGTGTCATGAAAAGGTCCTTGGGATTTCTTGAACCACATTTTTCCTCCTTTCTGGTTCCTGGAGTAGCACCTCTGGGGGTTGGAAAGGCATATGCCCACAGCAGACGAGGTCTTTCTGTCTTTCTCACTATGTGTAAGTGTGTCTCGTTCTTTGGGTCCAGAAAGTGCAGATTCGGCGACAGGTGCATTGACGAAGGAAGATTTAAAGGGGTCTGCGAAGTCACACAACTGCATCCAAGCATTACGTCTCATGACAACATCTGATGCGGCAGTTCGAGCTGCCCCCTCGGAGGAGTGAGATATCAAATGCATTGAGGGGTTCAAGATGGATTCAAGGGTAGCTAGCTGTGAGGCGACAGTATCACACACCTCATCAGACAGTACCCCAGCAAAGAAGAAGACATTTCATAAATTAGGTCTCTTTGGAGATGAGTAAAGTGTGCCAGATAGTTCAGCGACTGAATGGCGAATGTCACTGAAGCATAGGTCCATTTCCCTAGTCTGTCCATGGTACGGGACTCTCTGTTTGAAGGATGGATGGTGGAACTATCTTCTGCCTGTTCCCTCTTGGTGGCTGCCGCCATGACCATAGAATCAATTGTCAACTGTTAGGACCAGTGGGGCTGATTTTCAAGTGTAGATAAAATTTTTATTTGGCCTCCGAGGGACAGGTTCTACATTGTCCGGGGCCTTCCAGGCATGCTGCACAATGAGTTTAACAAGGTCATCTGCTGGTGGAGTTACCCAGGAAGTAGATGGCTGGGCATGGAAGGCCTGCAGGAACAACGATTCCTCAGAAGAAGGGTTATAGGACTTCCAGTCTCCCCGCTGCTTGAGGATTTCGAGAATGTCTCTGAATGAGATGTCATTTGGGGGAGACAGTGGGGGCCCTACCCCCTCATCACAATCAGTGTCTTTGGTGATAGATTCCTCTGGTGAATCAAGGTGCTTCCTCTTGCACAGTTTCTTCCAGGGTGGCTCCCCAGTGAGATCTTCTGAGGAGGACTCTGGAGAAGGGGTTCCCTTTAAAGAGGGTTCTTGTGACTTCCATCCTTGGGGTCCCAAAATAGAGGGTTGGGAGAGGAGCAAGAGAACTGGATGCCATCAGAGCCATGGACATAGATGACGGTGCCAGTGAGAAAATAGGCGCTGGGCTAGATACCAAGGTACGGACAGTCCAAGCACTGCTTCGGGAGAGCATCAGTTCCACTGGAGCCGATGCAGCAAGGGTGGACAGTGCCGACAGGGAAAACATTGCTGTCGGAACTGAGACAGTATGCACCAGAGGTATCTTGCCCATGGCAGGTATTTGAGTTTTGGAGCCGATGGAGCTGAAGAAACTGTCGGCACCATGCTAGGGATGGTGCCAAAGCAGGTACAGTCATTGGAGTCGATGTTGGATCCAGCGACGGTACCAAAGTCAGTAGTGCTGAGGTCGGAGCCAAAATAGGGGTGAATATCATGGATGGCAACGAGGGAGAAGACACAAAGCCTGGTGCCGAAGAGGTCTGCGCCGAGGAAGCACTGAGCCAACTCAGTTCCGTAACTGACAGAGATGCAGGAACTGAGTGACTCCATTTGTCCTTATATTTTTTTGGTTTTTGGAGGGGGGATACCTCCGACCCTGATAGAGCCTCCGAAAAAAAAAGTCCCATGAGTAATCCATTTTTTCCTTATGTTTATTGGTCTTTGGAGGGGGTGAGACCTCCAACCCAGATAGAGCCTCTGAAAAGGGTGCCTTAAGCAATCCGTTTTTCCTTATGTTTTTTGGTCTTTGGAGGGGGTGAGACCTCTGACCCAGATAGAGCCTCCAAAAAACGTGTCTTGAGTAAACCTTTTAAGATAAGTTTGTTATTACGTTCTGCTAGTGTAAAAAAACTAGCACAAAAGTCACAGTCAGCTCTAATATGATCCACGCTCAAACAGTAGATACGACGAACATGTATATCTGCGTTAGGCATCTTACGTCCACACTTGTCACACTGTTTAAATGCCAACTTAGCTTTGTCTGACATAGTAAGGCAACAAGGCTATCCTACAGAAAAAATAAGGGAGAAAATGCCAGTGATGTTATTTTAAAAAATACCACTAGTAGAAAGGAAAGGCCTGTCAAAGACAGGAGAGAGGGACAGTACCAATAAAGGTAAAAAATTAAATTACCAAGGAAAAAGGTAGGAAATGGGTTTAGGTTATAGGTGACAGTAAGAAAAGGCTAACTTGACTAAAATTAAATAATTTTAAAGAGAAACTGTCTTAAAAATTAACAATTTTCTACTTAGCTTTGAGAGAGATGGCTAGCACGTCTAGGAACACGACAAACTAGATCAGGAGTAACTAGGAGAGGGGCATTAAGGGTAGGTCTTAGCTGAAAACTTTTGGCTTGTACGAGTTGAGAAACAGCCGTTTCTGTTCCGAGGACAAACTGAGGTCCTAACTGTAATGAAAGAACAAAGATTTCCAACATCAGATTACGTATTATAGATATTGGCTAGTTTTGTTCCTTCATTAAAAATCTGTCCATCATGCAATATTTGGCCTATGTTATTTTGATGTTGTTTTATTCCTGTTTACAATGGAGAAAATGTTTTTGCTATTACCTGACTCATCAAAACTTGATTTAACTTGCTTTGAAGATTTTTATCAAATTTATACCTTCCAAATTTTATTCCTTCTCTGCAGATGGGATATTGTATTTTCAATACCGTATATTTCTTCTTTTAGCTTTTAGTAGCCTTAAGCAACTGTAAGAGAAGAAGTCTGCAATTTGATTTTTACAATAGCAAACAGAATAGAATACAGCTGATGGTACAAAGTAAGACAGTTGTTTCAGATATTTAGATCACCATTACATGCTTGGCAGAAACCTTATAATTGCTATTAAACAAGAGTAACACATTAATACCATTCTGAATAGGAATACAGTTAAGTATACTGTGAAATTAAAACAAAGATAAATATGATGACAAATCCTAGGAAATATTGTGAACTTAAGACAAGTGTAATTAAGTAGAGCTAGCTATATGCACATGTACAACAATATGAGCCATAGGATGCTTGTGCTGATACTTTGTTATGAAGGAGAAGCATGTTAATAGTGCAGAAGATAGTGTGAATGGATTGTTTTAAGTCAGGAGGGGATCGAGAGGTAGTTGCAGGTGACCCTTTTTATGTAGTTATAGGAGTAGTTTGTGTCCAAAAGAGTTGTAATCAGGTATGTAACAATTTACATCAGAAAGAGAGTCCCATAGCTTGGGTCCTAAGGCAGTGAAGGGATGGGTGGTGGAAAAGGACTTGTTTAGCCTGCAGCTACTATAGAACCTTGCATAGAAACATAGGATCAGAAGAAATATTAAGTCTTGTGACCATTTATGCTTGCCAGCATCCACACTCAGGCTGAACTTCCTCAGATGAGGAGGGTCAGGCCAGTCAAGCTAGATGTAAATATGTAAATACCCATCCTATTACCCAGCTCCCATTTAAAGATCTATAATGTATCGCACTGCTTAAGATGTGGTGGGAGTCTAGCCCAGAGGTGGGAAAGGTGCTGTGTAATGAAATCATTTCTCCATTTTGTCTTATTTATTTATCTGCTGGTTAAGAGTCAGATCCATTGTTGTGGTATTTGTGGGACTATTCAGTTTGTGGAGTTATGAAAAGATCCATGATCACTTGGACCTTAATGGCTTGGAAGGCAAAACATAGATCTCCACTCAGGAGTCTATAATATACTGACTAAAGGAACCATGCTTCCAGTCTTTTCTGGTAGCTTAGGGTTTTTAAGCTAGTGATCTTCTTAGGAAACTCTGCGGTTTGATATGTTTAGTGAGGTACATCCCAAATGAGCCATTGTGTTCAATACTTGGCCTAAACAATACTAAATATAAAAGGACAATGACCTCTTTGGATTTGGAAGATATCCCCGTGGTAATTGGGTCTATATTATTAGAATGAAAGTGCATATGTGCGACTACATAAAAGTCGACACATAATGCACGAAACCTAAAAATAGCAAATGGCCATGTAAGTGAATTTTTCCCTAAGGAAAAAACTTATGTGGCCGTTCGCTAAAAAAAAAATAATTTAGCATCATAAGCAGGTGGGGGGGGGGGCTTCCCCCTACAACCCCCAATGTGGGGGGCTCTGCCCCCACCACACCCCCCTAGCTAAATATACCAACTCTGAGATTGCACTATAGGGAAGGAAAGGGCAACTCCATGAAGTTGGCCAACCATCTCCTTGCCCTATGACATATTCATTGAATCACTTAAATGTGATTCGATGACTATGTGTCACTGCTGCCGTATTCACTTAGAAGCATTTTCATGCTTCTAATATAGACCCATGGTAATCAACTATACTATGTAGAAGGACTTCCTGACTACTGCCATTATGTGATGATCAATGGGAGGGGTGGGGATTATCAACTCAAGCTCTAACAACATTCTCATTCTGTAGGTAGTGGGGTATTGTCTGTGTTGTTTTCTGAGTGAGGAATAATTCTAACAACATTCTCATTCTGTAGTGGGGTATGGTGTGTGTGTGTTATTGGGTGGGGAGGGATAGTTTGCTAAATGTGACAATATTATACTTTTTAGGATTTAATTTAAGCCTATTGTTAGCACACCAGGTGTTTACAAGTATAAGTTCTTGTTGCAGGGCTTGAGTGTCAGTGGGTTTCTTAACAATATCTCCTTGAATATAGTTGTCCACAAACTTGGTTAGCCAGCTATCTTGGTCTGTGGTCTGGAGGTTGAAAAGTATATGCCAAACAAAAGGAGTCTGAACATGGAGCCCTGCAGAGCACCACTTGTTATAGTCATGCTCTTTGATAAGGCACTTCTTACCCATACCACATAGGATGTGTCCTTTAGCCAAAATCCTATCCATCTTATCACACAGGGATCTATTTATAATGCATTGAGCTTACTGACTCTACTAGCATAAGGTACAGTGTCAAAGGCCTTGGCCAGCTCAAGGTATACTAAGTATACAGTATGGCTGCTGTCTATAGCTGGTGTTACTCTTTCAAAAAAATAACCAGATTCATTAGACAGGATCTGCCCTTCACAAAGCCAAACTGCTGGGAGATTTTTACTATCATACTTAATATAGTCAGTTGTAATATGCAGTATGGCTTTGCTTATAAGGTTTGTTAGAGTGATGAGCCCGTAATTTCCAGGATCAGTGATGGAGGCCACCCTTGTGGAGTGACAGCACCACTGCTGATACCAAACCACAGGGATGAAGACAGTGGCTAAACTCAGTCTAAATGTCATTAGTACTACTACAACCAGATAAAATGCTGAATGTAAAATCTGCATAGTAAAATGCTCAGCAGAAACAAATCTTATGATAGATCTGCAAAAACACTGTCTACTCTGAAGCTTGTAAAGAGAGTGTCAGAACTGGAAATACTCTCGACAAACATATAAAGCAGAAGAACTCTGTTGTGGTTGGGCAAGTCAATACAGTAAGTTGAAAACGGTAGAAACCAGAAATCAAGTTTTGTATTTGTATTGGACAGAAATGTAGTCAATTCATCCTGCAGAAGTTTCTGAGAAAATGCTAGCACAGGAGAGTTCTTACCCAGAAGTGACTCAGGCCAGATAAATTGTTGTACAGCTCCCTTGACTGTGACATTGAGCCTGTCTGTCACTACTCCTGTCACTCCTTTCTGAATTAGTGGGCATTACTGAAGTATCTGAACATTAAATGATTACCAAACCAACTATGACCTCATCTACTGAAGAATCTCAAGAGAACCCATACATGATAGAGCAGTCAAGAAGACATCCAAATGAATGGCACTGCATCCTGTCCAATTCTGATTCCAACGACTGATCTATACAGCTTCTGTATAGTAAATAAAATACTTGTAACATGAAAAAGCTTGTTGATCAGCTGCTGTATAGTAAACGAAATACTTGTAACATGAAAATGCTTGTAGCAGTATATTTTTGTATGTGTATGTGAACAATGCAGTTGTATTGCTTGTAAGGGCCTTAGAAAAGAAAACATTAACTATCATGTGTTATACAGAAGAATACTTTAAGCCTCACAGCATGAGGTTCCCCAGTTCGATTCTCAGCTGGGGTGCCTTCTGTGTGGAGTCTGCATGTCCACCCTGTAGTCGCGTGGGTTTCCTCCGAGTGCTCCAGTTTCCTCCCACATCCCAATGACATGCTGTAGGTGGATTACACACTCTAAATTGACCTTAGGTGTGAGCGTGTCCATGCATGTGCCTTCTGTGGAAGGTTGGGCGCCGGGATGGCAACACAACACCATTAAACTCCACTGCCAATCGTTCTGCAGACCGTTGTTCCACTGTGACAACCCCTGACTGTGAAAAGCTGAAAGAAGAATAAGAAGAAGACCACTTTAAACTTATAGGACAGGATGTAATGAATAGTGTTGTATAGCTTTAAGAAGTACCCATAAGGTTGTGCACATGCAGGCTATCACAAAACTCAGCTGTGCCATATTTTGGTTATGCCATGTTAGAACAGTGTAAACATATCACCAAGCTAGGCACATTAGCCAAGTTCAGAAAAAAAAACATGAATAACAACATTGTCAGGCTGAAACTTTGCTGGAAAGAAGGACGTATGAGCACTGGTTTCCACCAATAGTCCATGGATCAAGTATCTTGTCTCCGTGTTTGTATCAGTTAAGCAGAAGCTGTCTTTATATCAAAGAGGTGGGCAGGATAACGAAGCAAACTGACTAATTATGGTCTGCATTTCTGGCTCCTTTGTTCCCTTGTGAATATAAGCATTTTGAGCCAATTCACAAAATATTTGCATAAGAGAAGTTAGAGAATTTCGACTTTATATTCACATGTTGATTTGTAAATGGAACTGATTGACTTAAGTTACTTAGAAGATAAGAAAGAATATTGTATGAACTGGGAATTTTCACTGCACTAAAGTAGATCTTTACTGTGAAACATAGTTACAGAAAAATCTCTATACTGATTTTTTTCTCACCACTGGTTACTATAAATGTAGTACTACAACTCAATACACATTACAAGGGAGCATAGAAGTGTAATCATCTGAAATTTGTGATTAGCTCTCCATCTTGTGGCACTGTAAAAGATTGCAGTTATCAGTGTATTTTCATTTTGCTGATTTAATTGTTCAGTGACACACTTTCAACTTGTATTTCATTTAGAGAAACAGTTTATCATTTTATTTAATAAAAATCCCTATTCTGCTCTGAAAGCATCTGTGATAAATTCATTGTGTTAAGATTTCTAAGATGTGCTGAATCACATTGTAGCTAACCTTAGGTTAAACATTTTGTGACATGGGAAGGCATGTGCATGCTTGACACTACTTATCAAGTCAGGAGCCACGGAGGATGTATTATTGGTCTTATTCAACACATTCAGTACTTGTTCCATAGTGACAAAAGAGGAGGTAAGAGGTTCCATGCCTTATTGGCTATAGTAGTCTCTGGGATGAAGATAAGACTGAATTTGTTGGCAAGCACATTGGCGATGTCAGTTGGGTCTGAATGAGAGATAGCATCTTTGCCAATCTAAGAGTAATGTAAGGTATTATTCCTTAGTTTCTTAACATAGCTAATGTAGGATTTATAATTATCTTTAGTTACTGATGCCATCCTTAGTTCATGATTACCTTTAGGAGACCTGATGGTAATTTTCAATTTCTTTGGAATATTTTAATAGTCTCCTTGATGTGATGGATTTAAAATGTGCTTTGTAATTCAAGCAGTTTTGTTCTTTTGTTACAAAGCCTATTAATACTGATAGAACACCAGGGTGATTTATTTTTTTAAACTTGTAAAATTGGTACCACACACGTAAGAAACAGGTACATGGCCAATGGAAATATAAACCTCCAAAACACCAACGGCCAGCAATCAAAAGTCAGCACCAATTTTTTATTTCATCATATCAAATCAGGAACAACAAAGGTGTACCACTTTTGGCTACAAAGCCTTCTTCAGTGCAGTATTCACACATACCTCCACCCCTTTCATTAAAAACCTTCTGAACATATTCCACACCTTTCATTACAAACCTTCTGAACATATGTATCAGCTAAAAATGTTTTTTTACTTTAAGGAAGAGTGTTATTTACAACTTAAAGTTACTGCTATGGGGGTACCTTTTGCACCCATTTATGCAGATTTATTTATGGGCTACATTGAGGAACAGATTATATATGATCCTATGCATAATCTTTATTTGCAATCTATGGATATTTGGCACCATTACTTTGATGATTGTTGGTTGTTATGGCGTTCTGAGGAGGAATATTTATGAGAATTTGTTACCTATCTTAACAAAATCAAGTTAGGTATACATTTTACACTTAATTTTAATACTTCACAAATAACTTTTTTTGTATGTGGAAATTCATGTACAGCAAGATGGGACTTTTAAGTACTCAAGTTTATACGAAACATCTCAGGCTGATACCTTTTTAAAGGCCAACAGTTGTCATCTCCGACATATTGTTAAGAATGTTCCTAAGGCCCAATATATGAAGCTTCATAGGATTTGTTCCTCAGATTAACTGTTTACCTTGCATAACCAACAGTTGGTTACCAGATTCTGTAACAAAGGGTACAAATATCAGGATGTTATAAACTTAAGCAACTATGGTAGGGTTTTGAACAGAATGGAATTTTTATAATATAAAAACATGAGGGTAGTTTCAGATATTCCACTTAGATTAGTTACTAGTTATGGTAGTAATACATAAACATTGGGGGATTCTCTTGTTTGATGACTCTGTGAGGGATTTGATACCTTTAAAATGTCTTTTTTTCTTACAGCAGGGGTAGGACCTAGGGAGTTGGCTTAATCATTATAAGAAAGTGTATGATTACAACATTGGGTCCCAACAGACTACCTTGTATGGGAGACTTCTGGTGGGGTGTCAGGCTTGCAATCATTGCAGCTTTTGTAAATATGTTTGCAAAACACAACAATTCACTTCTCATAATCCTTTGCAGGTTTTTAACATTTGGGTGTATGAGGACTGTGAATTGGACTGGGTTATTCATTTAGTCTCTTGTACTGAAATGTCTGACATGTCTCTCTGCATGTCCCTCAGGGCATTGTATCTTGTCATTCATCTCCATGTGGACAACTACCATACTATAGTCATTTTGTCAGATGAACATGTCCTCAGGTCCCTTCTGACATTTGAGATCTTGGCTCCTAACAGACAACACAATATAATCATGTCTTTGTCCAGTCTTATGAAGGACAAGTCTTTGTGCTTAAGTCTTGTGAGTGGCAAGTCTTTGTGCCTAACTATAGAGTTGCTTATTATTAGAACATTAAGACTGAAGTAATCAATCCAGAGTCTACAGGAAGATGCTCATTAGCAGCTTACAACCTTAATTCTCTATATTAAATGTACAGACCTTAACCCAATAAATACTTAAGTTTTTAAGTTTAGTTTTAAGCCTTCAAGAAATCAAATCATTTTACTTAGTGAGTGACAAGTGTATCACATTTGGAAATAAGTCCTGCTCCTGCTTCACTAAAATGTAAATTGTGTAACACACAAATGTCTGTTTTATTTAACTTGTTGGCTGGTATCAGGGCTAAACCATTTCTTTAATATAACTGTGTGTGACATAGACAGAATGTGGGTGCAGGACATTTTACTAAATCTAGCCAATCTGAATTAGGCTTCATTGAAAAGCAATATTCTAATTCACAATTGCCTGAAAATCTGGGTTTGCAATCCACAATTCATCAAGTATTAGGAAAGTAAATGTGCTGTATGGCTGAGTCGTGTGTTTGTATAAGAAGTTAAGAATGAAACTGTGAATGAACAGTGTTACAGGATAAAATATTGGATAAAAAGTGAGTTGGTGTTGGTCGGTGCTCTTTTTGGTCCATACATTTAGTAGTACAGAGTCCATTCATTATTACACCAGTGAGGGGGAGTGATTTTCAATGGATTGTTGGAGTCTGTGCGAGAACATTAATAAAGCTGCACTAGGATAATGTTAGTAAATGAAATACTGAGTGGGAATAGAGCTTGGAGTAGTTTGAAAATTCCTTTTGGTCTGTGATATTTCAGCTTTGGAGCTGATAATCTAAATAAAAGGAGGTGGACGCACAGACACCCACAACACTTAGTGTGTACTTTTTCATTTTAGAAGAATATAAGGTTGTTTATGCTGAATTTAGCTTTTGTCTGTCTCTAATCCCCATTTGACTTACATGGTAACAATTCTTGCCTGTATTTCCTTGTTATTATAGGGTTTCCAGCACAAAGACTTTCAGGGGTTGGCCCAGTCCCCAAAGCTTTATCAACCAATGCATTGTTAAGAAATTCACCATCCCTTATAATGTATAATAGAATATGTTTAAGAAACTTTTCTCAGCCTCTTAATGAGGTATCTTATACATATATATTTCACACACACATACACACGTGTGTGTGTATATATATATATATATATCTATACAAAATTATATATCTATATATGGATTCCTATTACAAGAACGAAAGTTCACTACTTCGAACTTGTAATAGGAAGCCTCACTTCTGCGAAAGTTCACTTTAACGAAAGTGAACTTTTGCGTAAGTGCACTTCATCGAAAACACCGCAGCACAGTGGAGGACATAAAAACAAGATATGTCCTCCACTATGGTGCGATAGTCACAGACCTTAGGGTTAGGGCACGGGTTAGGGTAAGGGGATAGTTAGTAAAGCTATCCCCTTACCCTAACACATGCCCTAACTCTAAGGTTCGTGACTATCGCACCATAGTGGAGGACATTGCTATGTCCTTCACTGTGCTGCAGTCGTCACGGACCTTAGGGTTAGGGCACGGGTCATGGTAAGCAGGCTATCCCCTTACTATGACCTGTGCTCTAACCTTAAGGTCCGTGAGTACTGCCCAGAAGTTCAGTACAATACCCATTCATTGTACTGAACTTCATGTAAGTGCACTTTCGATTAAGTGCACTTTCGGTGCAGTGAGCATTCCATGCACTATTTCGAATTAGTGAAAATTCGATCTAGTGTATGGAACCCATATATATATATATATATATATATATATATATATATATATATATATATATATATGTAGATAGGAATTTGTACATTATATGTATGATTGCACTGTATTTTATGCATATCTTAGTTTGCATTTTGTACATATTTTTTTCTCTCAATGTGCTCTGACTTGATCATTTAGTTGTACCCTTTCTGTAGTGAATCTCACCATTATATTCTGGATTTTGCTATGTACTCATTCTGTTTATAATGTTGTTGATTAGAAAGACTGACATGTATTTTCTGCTCTTTGAGCTCAGGTCATTGCTGATAAAGGTCTACAGACCAGTCTACTTACCAGTAAACAAACAGTAAATAATAATACTAATAACTTTATTATTATTACATTCCGGCTGACAAGAAGATACTTGCAGACAATCAAATGCAATTTCAACATAGAGGGCTTGTGTGCCTCACAGTAAGAGGTTCTCTTTCAATTCTCAGCTGGGGTGCCTTCTGTGTGGAGTCTGCATGTCCTCCCTGTGGTCGCGTGGGTTTTCTCTGGGTGCTCCAGTTTCCTCCCACATCCCAAAGACATGCTGTAGGTGGACTGGACACTCTAAATTGGCTCTAGGTGTGATTGTGTGCATGTGTGTGCCTTCTGTGAAAGGTTGGGCACCGGGCTTGCAACTCAACACCATAAAACTCCACTGCCAATTGTTCTGTGGACCATTGTTTCACTGTGGCAACCCTTAACCGGGATAAGCCGAAAGGAGATGATGAGGGCTTGTGTGTATGAAAAGATGTAAATAAATAAAAAAGCTAATGTAACACAAGCTCACCTTCAATACTGAATCACAAACTCTAAGCCCTTCATTTAACAAAATATCAACATACATTTCATAACTCTATGCAAATGATGTTTTTTTAAGAATTACATAATGATATACAATTGAACTATAAGATTATCAGAGAAAATAAAAAAGGAAGTGCCAGAAACTGTAATAAGAATAGTGTACAATACTTTTTGTGATGGCATGGGATGTCCAGACCTTTACTGCCACCCATAATGCTTCAAGTCTCTAGTTAATACCCAATATGTCAATCCTTATTACTGAACTTAAAGTTTTCTTGGATAAGTTTTAATTAAATCTGCTTTCAGGATATGTTTTAAGAATATATTTATTTGGGTAGTTAATATATATGAATGAACACATTTAATGTTGGTTATTACCAGTGAAGGAATGAATTGTTTTCTTTCTTTTTCTTTTTCAGGCCACATTTTAAGAATATTTGTATTCTATTGGTTAGTGAACATGACTGAACATATTTAAGCCTGGTATTTAAGCCCACCACAAAGGACGAAGAAATTCTTCCACCTGGCTATAATATCCTAAGGAACAATCGTATAACCAAAAAGGGTGGGGGAATAGCTGTAATGTTTAAAAACAAACTTAACATCATTAGAAACACTTTGCATCCCCCCCAGGTCTCTAATATAGAACTTATTGCACTAAAGATATGCCTAAACTCCCAAAAATGTATCAATCTTGTAGTAATCTATATCCCACCAGGGAAAAACCTTGAAAACCTTGAACAAACTCTAAGTTGGTTAGCTGCATACTACCTGCAAGAAACCATTATACTAGGAGACTTCAATATTGACTGGTCCCACTGCTCCGCAAAGGCTAATCCCCACCCAATCAATCTTTTTGGCTTCTCCCAAAATATCACAGCTCCTACCAGAATTGGTAACGCACAGCAAAAGGAGAGTACGATTGACTGGATTCTCACCAATAAAGATACTAATAACTATACCACCGGTACCCTCCCCAACGGCCTTAGCGACCACCTTGTCACTTATATTATAAAGCACAAACTTTGTTCTTCTTACCCACCCCTACACAAACTTATTAGAAACAAGAAAAAATTCAACCTAGAGCTATTCCTAGCAGAACTAAAATTCTGTAATTGGTCTACCCTAACTACTCTTCCCCTAGCCGAGAGTGTGTCATACTTCAATGACACTTTCCTAAACATTCTCAACTCCCACGCCCCAAATCGTCTTGTTAGAACCAAAGACCGCATAGCTCCCTGGCTAACAAAAGAAACCAAAGCAAAAATTAAACTCCGCGACCAAGCTTGGCACCCCCATAGTGCCTTTTTTAGGCAAGGCTCAAATTCTAAACCTACCACCCTAGAAAACAAAAATGGGAAGAAACTGAGGGTAATGCTGCTCAATGCCAGAAGTCTAAATCTCAAAATGCACGCACTCGAGGCCCTTCTCAGTATGGAGAACATCGATGTCTGTGCTGTAACTGAAACCTGGTTCAAGGCTCCTGAGAGCACCCCGGCACTATTAGGTTTTACCTCATATCATGCGTTCCGGCCCCAAAACCCGGACCACACCACAAAAGGAGGGGGTGTATCCATATTCATAAAGGATACTCACACCTCCAGGTTGGTGGCAACACTAAGCTTCGGAAACCATCCAGGTGCAACTAACCATAGGCAAAACTGCTCTACAAATTGTAGCATGCTACAGGCCACCCTCTCAAACTCAGGAACCCCACTTAGCCTTCCTGAAGACACTGGAGGGTATAAATGTATCTCCAAACACCATCATATTGGGTGACTTCAACTACCCGAATATAGACTGGGAACATTACTCAAGCCCTAACTTTCTAGCCCAACGGTTCCTGGAGTTCATAAATTCAAATGCCATGGAACAGCTAGTCACTGTTCCCACGAGAGGAGAAAATATACTAGATCTCATTGTCACAAACATGGGGACAAAATGCTCCACACCGGAAGTATATCCTCATTGGTGAGATCTGATCATAAACTAATCTCACTGGAAATCCACATCCCGCCCCACCCCAAGCAAAAAGACCATAGTGAAGAACTTCTCTAAAGCAAACTTCACACTACTCAAGACTGGTGTGGTATCCTTCAAGGCCCCTGAGCCAGAGGAAACCACAACCCAAGCTGCGGAAGCCCTTACAAATGCCTTCTATGAACACCTCCAGGACTGCATGGATCAGGCAATCCCAAATAAAACCAAGACTCTTTCCACAAAGGGCAAACGTCCAGTCTGGTGGACCCCAGCCATTAACAAACTTTACAATAAGAGGAGAAAGCTATTACATGATAGAACAAAATCCATAAAAGGGAAGTCACCCCTGATCATTATTAGTAAAAAAATACGAGCACTCATAAAATCAACTAAGGCCAATTTTGAGAGAAAAATTGCCATGGATTCAAAGGACAATCATAAGGCCTTTTTCAGCTATGTTAGGAACCTGGGTGTAAACTCCCAGATATGCTCAGAATTAGTCCAAAATGATACAAAAATCACTGAACCCACAGACATTGCCAACATACTGGCAGACAGGTTCAGTGCAAACTTCACCCACCTCTCCCCCCCTAAAGGAGAGATAACAATCCCAGCCGAGTGTAGCCTCCCGGACATCTCAAATGCGCAGGTGAAAGCTGCTCTCTCTAAAGCTAAAAACACAGCATCAATGGGACCGGATGGTGTCCCCGGCTGTGTGCTACACGAGCTAAATGAGGAATTAAACCCGCACATAAGGCAGCTGTTTAATCTTAGCCTTACCACAGGATACGTGCCCAAGGAGTGGCGTACGGCAACTGTGGTCCCACTCCACAAAGGTGGTGCCTCTACGGACCCTGGTAATTACCGCCCCATAAGCTTAACAAGTCTAGTCTGCAAAGCTATGGAGAGGATCATAATGGAGCTCATAAACAAAGATATAGGGGACTTGCAGACATTGGACCCGACCCAGTTTGGCTTTGTCAAGGGAAGATCATGCCTTTTGAACTTGGTTGACTTCTTCGAAACAGTCACCAAGGCCATTGATGAGGGAAAGGCAGTCCATACAGCCTACCTTGACCTTGCAAAGGCTTTCACACAATACCCCACTCGGGTATTGTAGAAAAACTTACCAGCTTAAATGTAAACCCATATGTCACAAGATGGGTTGCAAACTGGCTTAAGGACAGAACCCACAGGGTTAGAGTTGCTGGCGCTGTGTCAGACTCCAAGCCGGTCACAAGTGGTGTCCCACAGGGCTCGGTCCTTGGCCCCTATTGTTTGGCATCTACTTCTCAGAAGTACAGGCCAACATGGGAGGACTTTGGCTGACAAAGTTTGCAGACGACTGCAAACTGGGCCATAGTGGAAAGTGCATCGGACACGGATATCCTTCAGAAGGGACTCACGGAAACAGATAGCTGGTGCCAGAGCCATGGCCTGAAGTTAAACGCCAAAAATGTATAGTCATACCCTTCGGGAAAAACAAGGTAACCCCAAGCTACCATATAGGTGGCAATCCACTAAGCACAGAAGAGATTATCAGGGACCTGGGGACCCAGGTTGACAGTGGCCTTTCTTTGACACTCACATTGCTAATGTGGTTAGAAAGACCTTCTACATTGGCCACCTGATCATGTAGGGGTTCACATCCAGCTCTACTAACATCATTGTTCCCTGTACTCTTCACTTATCAGACCAATGATCGAGTACAATGCCCCATTCGGGATGTATCTCACCCGACATCTGCAGCAATTGGAGAGACCCCAAAAGTTCCTCACCAAAAGCATAAAGGGACTCCAAAATCTGTCATATGCTGCCAGATTGAAGAAACTCCAGCTCTATTCAGTCGCATACCGCGTGCTCAAAGGTGACATGTGCCTGACATACAAGGCCATGTCCAACCCGAATTAATGGACATGCTCCACCTCAAAAAATCCAAATCCACCAAAACCACTAGAGCAAGCGACTTAAACCTTAGCACGGATATAAATAGGACGTGCTGGAGGGATAGATTTATCACTCAGAGACTCCCTATGCTGTGGAATAAAATCCCGGTCCATGTGAGGCAGAGCACCTCGCTGACTCTGTTCAAGAGAAATCTAGACCTGTGGATGGGAGATCGTAGGTTTACCCCAGGAATCATCTCTGTGTCATTGCTGGACAGAGGCACAACAAACTAATGGGCACAGTATTTTTTCATATAAGGGGTGGCGTAAGCCACAATAATTTGGGCTAGGCTTATAAATGCCTTAGGGCAGATAGCCTAGTATAAACCTATGAACCTATGAACCTATGAACCTATAAATGGAGAGCTACCAAAACTCCCCTAGATCGCATCAAATTCCAACAGCTTAGAAACTCCACAAAACCTGACATTGCTAGAGATAAAAAACAGTATTACTGTCACCTCCAGGATAAACATCAGTCTAACCCAAAAAAGTTTTGGGCTGGATTTAACAACCTTCTTCATCCTGGTAAATCTTCTACCCCAATACCTGAGAAACTCATAAGTAAAAAACCAGAAGAAGTAGCCAACGCCTTTAACATTTTTTTTAAAGAGACCATCCAGTCCCTAGCTAACCATCTATCCATTTCCTCTCCATCCTTAACTCTTCCACATGACTCACCCCCTCACTCCTTTAACCTACAAACAGTATCCACCTCCTATATTCGTACCCTAATAAAAAAACTAAAACCGTCCACCCTTGCGGCCGATCGTCTCCCAGCGGAATACCTCCAACTAGCCTCTGATGTCATTGCCTATCCCATATCAATCTTGATTAACAGATCCATAACTGAGGCCACCATCCCTCCTATTTGGAAAATTTCGTACATCATTCCACTTCATAAGGGAGGCTCCTCCACTGAAACATCTAACTACAGGCCCATTGCTATACTATCTCCAATAGCTAAAATTCTGGAACGTGTATTCACAAACAATTCCTACACTACCTCACCATCAATAATCTACTGTCCAGTACCCAGCATGGTTTTCGCCCCCATCATAGTACTACCACTGCCCTCCTCTCCTTTGTCGACTCAGTAAATAGCAACCGCAACAAAAAACTTATATCCTCTGCACTCTTTCTTGATCTATCAAAAGCTTTCGACATGGTCGACCACCAACTATTACTCCACACCCTCCAAACCCTTCATCTGGATAACTTGGGGCTAAACTGGTTCAAGGACTACCTTTCTGGCCGGCAACAAGCAGTCCAATGGCAAAATAGTCTATCTCAACTACTCCCTAACAGCATTGGCGTCCCACAGGGCTCCATACTTGGTCCCCTTCTTTTCTCCGTTTTTATAAATGATCTTCACACTATCATCCCCAGTGCCACCTGCATCCAATATGCGGACGACTCTACCCTAATCTGTTCTGATCTTTCTCTCCAGAAACTTCAAGTCACCACCCAACAATGTTTTGCCATTGTTGAAAAATGGTTCTCTGACCTGAAACTCATACTAAATCCAACTAAAACCAAGTTACTTTTATTCTTCCTCTCGTCTACCACTTCCCTAACCCTAATGTCACAACCGGCTAATCCTAGCTCCTTTTTTGTGGAATCCTCTAATGGCACCATCATAGAGCCCCTCTCCCACACCAAGCCATTAGGTGTCACTATTGACCACAAGCTCAAATTCGATCTCCACACTTCCCAAACCATTAAATCTGTTAACAAGAAACTAGGTTCAATGTACAGAATCAGGAACTTTCTTACTCCCCACGCAAAATTAACCATTGCCCGTACGCATCTCCTTTCCACGCTACTATATGCCTCCCTGATATTTTCCTTCCTTAATAAATGCTCAACAACCTTTCTACCACCTACCACCACATAGCCAAATTCATTACAGGAACACCTTACCGTACCCACCATTGCCAAAACCTAAAGAAACTCGGCTGGTTAGAACTGCCCAATCTTCTTAAATTTAATCAACTAATGGAAGCATTCAAAATAATTCATCAACCTGCCAAAACCCCCTCACTGACCAAAATCCTGACCCCATATACCAACCTCAGTTCCCTTCGGTCATCAAATAGTATTCAAGTATTAACCATCAAATCTAACAACACAGGTGGTGATGCTCTTTATGCTAACTCTATTGGAAAGCTATGGAATTCCCTTCCCAATAACCTTAGACTCATGACCTCACTCACTCTATTCAAAAACAATCTTAGAGAATATTTCAAGTCCCACTGGTTATGCCCATGTCCAAACCCAGATTAATTCCCATAGGTATCACAGCTTCCTACTCGCTTCTCTCTCCCCAACTATTATCATTGAATTTACTTCCTCCTTATGTACCTTAGTTTTGTGACCAATTAAACCTATGATTTTTTTTTTCTACTAGCATGTATATACTGTTTTTTACTGTTTTGTTATTCTCACAATGTAAGATTTCTATCAATTTGTAGTTCTTAACTTTTCTTATTATTGGGAGCTTTTCTCCCCGGGCCTCTACTGAAAAGGGATATGTATCCAGCTGGACTAGCCCGGTCAACAAATGTAAAATAAATAAATAAATAAATACATTGAATAAATAATAATATAATACTATTTATGTATTTATGTATTCATGTTCATTTATTGGCATGTGTGTGTGTGTGTGTGTGTGTGTGTGTGTGTGTGTGTGTGTGTGTGTGTGTGTGTGTGTATATATATATATATATATATATATATATATATATATATATATATATATAGATGTATAAGACAATACTCCATATAGTCCAATGTTCGTAATGCTGAACATGTTTAGCACTGGCAGAAGTGATCGAAAGTCATTTGATTGCTTCTGTCAGTGTTAAGTCCATGCTAGATTGTGCATAGTGAGGAACTGGGAATTTTCCCTTTCACCACTACAAAGTGATCTTGGAGTTAGTATATATAATTAATAGGAGGTACAGGGGGGCTTGCCCCCCTGCAAAAAAACACAAACAGTCAACAAGTGTGAAGGATGGTGCTTAATACTGAAAGTACAGATAACTGAATGGCCAAAATGTTGAAGGAAAGTTTAGTCAAGAAAGGTTAGTGGGGTTTGGTGGGGTGAAAGCATTTTGGGCATGTGTGAGTCAGGATTAGGGTCAGAGATAGGAGAGAGGATAGGTTTTGTATGTTTGTGTGTGAGTGTATGTTTTAGGGTTAGGGTCAGAGTTAGGTAAGGGGATCAGTGTAGTGTTGTTAGTGTGTGTTTGTATATGTTTTTGTGGCTTGTGTAGTGTCAGTTGTACGGGAATGTTTTTATTAAGATAATGTGTAGCGTTAGGGTTGGAGGAAGGGTAAGCTTTCGGGTTAGTACCCATTACTAAAGTGGTGCAGGGGGGAGCTAACCCTAATGCTGCACCTTTCCCCCACCCTAACCTTACACCTTACCTAAATAAAACCCTTCCTGTAACACTTCCACTATTCAGACAAATTTGAGGCTTGTGTTATGGACGGGTTGTATGAAGATCAGGAGGGGAAATATATTTCCTTTCTCTGTCTTTTGTACTTTCGATATATAGGGCATTTGGTCTTCTGTGTGTTCAAAATTTTTAATGCCAGTTTTTAAACAAGACATTAAGAATGTTTGATCATATAGAGGGCAACTGTATATGTATATGTATATCTATATGTACATATGTATGTGTATGCTTTACTATCACAAGGTTGAAGCCCACAATCCTGAAATGCATAACTCTAGTAATATAATATAAAAGACCAAAGTACTGAAGACCACAATGTCTAAAACTCTTGAAATATCTACCCATGAAAACCCAGTAACGAGTGCTAACATGGGTCGTGTGGGGGGAAAGTCTAGAAGTGTGACATTGTGGTCTTTCGCATTTTGGTTTTCTATATCATGTTACCGGGATTATGCATGTCAGGATTGTGGGCTTCAGCCTTGTGATATATATATGATAGTATGTTGAATGACAGCTTGTTCAAAAGTGATTTGGGTGAGAAAAGCATTGAAAGCATTTATTTTGAGTGTGCTTTTGTGCAGAATAGAAGAGGATTGTGCTTATGTCATTACAGTATGTAGGACTGTGGTGGGAGTATTTGTGCAAGTGATTGAGGGGTAGGGTAAGAGTAAAGGCTAGATTAGGGGATAGATTTATGGTGTGTGTATGTCTGTGTGCGTGTGTTTGTGTGAATATTTTGGTGTGTTTGCGTGGGTATTTGCAGGACAGGATTGAAGTTAGGGCTAGGTAAGGGGCTAGATTTAGCGTTGCTCGTGTTTAGTGTTAGTTGTGTATGTGCCAGAGTGTCTTGCATGAAGACACTGTTAAGGAAAATGGTTTTCGTAAGTTAATATGTAGGGTTAGGGTCAGGAAGCATGGATAAGGTGAGGTGGGGGGGTGAATGTTAATAGATGGTTATGGTGAGTTCTTATATGCTTAGTTATTTCTTATTATACAGGTTGCATGCAGAAACATGCAATTTTGTTGTTGAAACTAGTGGACCATTGTGACTTTTTTCTTTATATGGTATTTCCTCCATCAGAATTAGTTTTAATTGCTATCATTTACATGTTTTATTAGTTATTTTTATAAGAATGGAAATCAGAATGGAATGCAAAACTGAAGGCACATGGGATGAAACTCAGTATGGACAAGACAGTTGTGAGTGAATAGGGGAAATCATAAGAAGCTGAAAACAGAGATAAAAGGGAAAATAGTGAAACAGGACAACAGCTTCAATTATCTGGAAGGGGTGGTTGAGGGTAAGGGAACTCTGAATGAGGAGGTGAAAACTAGAATCAGAGAGGGTGAAGGCAATTGGCACAGTGTCAGGAGTTATGAGTAACAGAAGAATGTCAAACAAGCTGAAAAAGTAAGGCTTACAAAATAGTGGTGCAGCCAGGACTTCTGTATGGCATAGAAACCTGGATAGTGAAGACAGGGCATTTGAGGAAGTAAGAGGGGATGGAGATGAAGTGCTTGAGATGGGTGATAGGATGCATGCTGTTGAAGAGATGAAGAAATAATGACATCAGAGTTGAAGCCAAAGGAACTCCAATTGCAGAAAAAGTCAAAGGATGTCCAACAAAGAGATGGATGGATTGTATGAGAAAAGATCTGTGACAATCAGGCATGACTGTCGAAGAAGGTAGGAGAGCTGCACTGAATCAAAACAGATGGCAACAGCTGTCGCAACATCCCAATCGTATGTAGAAAATGGGAAAAAGAAAGCTGATGATGGAAATCAGTAGCATTGTATGTTTAACCCTGAAGACATTATGTAGCTGAGCTGCTACTTTTTGGATCCTAATAAAGTTTAAACTATTACCTACTGCTTTCCTCATATCTTAAATTATGCTACTGTTTAGAGGTTGGCAATTTATTTTTTAATCATAACTGATGTTTATTTTCTTAAGCCTCATGAGACCACATTTACTAACATTAAGGGAGTGGGGCTTTGCTATTGTCCCAGTATTCATTTCTGTAGACTATGTTGGAGAATTTCATCCTGTTTTTCTGAAGTAATTATGTTACCCAGTTTGTAGCCATCAGCATATCTGGTTATACATAGGCCACTGTTCACTTTTACATCTGCAAGAATAATCCAAAGAGAAGTGGTCCCATTTCAGAGCATGTGTGATACCACTGGTAACACCTGTTGAGACAGACAGGTAAACTTTCCCACACTGACTTGTGGTATCCTTTTGCTTAACCAGTATTATCCCACTAAATTACAAATGCAATGGCACTTAATACCTTTAATTTGTAAATTGTTCCCTTAAATAAAATACTGTAAAGAGCCTTAAGAAATTCAAGATAAGCAAATGCACACTATCAGCCCTTTGTGATTCCCTACTACAACCTCTTCAAAGAAAGTCAAAAGATTCAAAAGGCATAATTTGCATTTCACAGTTCTATATTATTCCATTAGGATAATCTTTGTTATGTCTTGGCCTGTGATTTCGCATAGAATGTAGGTCAGGCTGATGGTTCTCTGTTTGGTCTGATGTGATTCCTTTTGAACTGGTACTACTGCAGCTCTCAACATAGGTTAGGGGCATGGTTACATGTTAATATTTTATTTAACATGACTACTTGGGATTTATGTAGGTTCCTTTTTTATTGTGTGTAAGAAACTACCAGGTATATTGTGTAATTGTATGAAACCCGAGTTTAATTCTGGCAGCAGCTATCTTGTCTGTAGTAATATAAACACATCTCTCCTTGTCTTTATGGCACTCTGACATATTTCTTTGCTTATTGCAAAGTTAATACAAACATTTTCTGCAAACACATTTGCTATATCCTGTGATGCGGTCCTTTCCTTATTGTTAACATGATACATTCACAAGATTTGCCTTTTAATTTTTTTGATCCAATTAAAGAGTGCCTTATTATTGTTTAAAGTATTTGAAAGTAAGCTGAGTTTTTTTCTCTACATGCTTTTTGCTCCATGACTGCTGCCTATCAAAGCTATTCCTCAGTTAGATGTGACCCATTCATTCCCTTCCCCAATGATAATACATGGGCTCCTGGTGAGAGCAGTATAGGGGTCCAGAGGGACATTATTCAAGCAACCATGATGGTTGGAGAAGTTAAAATCTATATATGAACTGCATTTTCTTTGATATTTACTTTCCAGAATAAAAAAAAAAAATCATGGTGAGCTGCAAGAACTCCAGAGAATATTCAGCTGGGATTCCTATTATATTTTATTTGGTACCACTGCTATTAATTATTTTATGAGAATTTTGTAGTGCTGAGTATTTTCATGGCTTCTGGCTTCTAGGAGTTCTTTCACAAAAGACTTGAGATCCTGCCTGCTGTCATCAGATCTACAACAACATAAGCAGGTGCACCCTGGAATTTGTGACATGCAGCTTAGACTTTTAAGCAATGTTTCAGTTGTGGTACAGATATTGATATTCACCAAGCAAAAGAAAGTTTCTAAATCACCCATTTTATTGCTGAGACTTATATTTAGAAAAGCTACCATCAGCCTTCATTTTTTATTGTCTAGTTTTCATATTTTTTCTTTTACTTAAAATTTGAAGAAGTCTAAAGAAGACACAGTGGGAGAATGGAAGATTAAATTATTGCTGTAAGTTTTTTTTTTGTCCTAGGGGTCACACTGTCCAAGATGAATCCATTGTTTTGCCTTTATGACCTACTTGAAATTCACCTCAGCTCTAGTGGTAATATCTTTAGGTGGGCATCCAATGTGAGATTGTGCCACAGCAGCTTAGCCATATACATCCACCCACTACCAGGACTACACCTGCAAAACAACATCCCCTGGTCTCCACCAGGGATCACACAGAGATGTCCAAATGTCATCATCCACCCTTCCTGGGATGGTAATAGCCATCCTTCCCTACCACTCCTTCAGTCACTCAAGCTGCAAATTGAACCCGGGTCACCTGGGCTGTAGGTAGGGCTTTATTCTTCTACACCATCAGAGTGGCCTCCTCCTCAATATTTGTAATTTCCAGTACAGAGAAACAAAACTTATCAGGTGTAGAGTACTCAGGCAGGCCACACATCTCATTCCATGCTGACAAGCACTGAATCCAATGCCTGTAACAACATGTCCATAGCCACTGACTGATTGCTAATGTTTTGTAATGATATTCAGGTGCCATAGAAGGTGATTTGAAGATTTCACTAAGTAGATGTAGTTTTCCTACGCCTTCAAGTATGTTCAATAATACCACAATATCCCATTGCACATCCAAAGGAAGGACCTTCACTGACTGTTCACTACAGTGTGAACAATGACCATATAATAATTAGCCTGAACACTTACTAAACTAGCTGAGTCATCCCTAAGTTTGGCCTTGGGCGGGTATTACACTGTCACCATTTCCTTACATAGTCTGTTAAAGTATGTATCTGTTTTATGTATAATGGAGCCAATAATTACTAGAAAGCTTTTAATGTTGTCAAGTAGCAGTGGATACCATACTGAGTTTCAAGTCTGGTTTAGATCAATCTTTTTTTAAACAGCTTTATTAAAATATTACTTAAGACATAGTCTCACATATACCAATAAAAAAGAAAACAAATCAAAATAACATTTTTCCACATACACACATTATACATTACATATTCTCTTTCTTTATAACAACTGCCTTTCAGACCAACATTACATAAATCACTCAGTTCCTGCCTTCCCTTAAACCTCACTCCTTCTCTTCCTTATCATTATTCTGCATGTATTGTTCCCACAATTTCTATGTATTTCTATGTAATGTGCTCATTCCATTCTATAAAGATCCTTCTTCCAGTTCTTATTATCTCATTTACAATATTCAATGTTTCAAATATAGCTGTTTTAGATTCTGATTTCCATTTTCGGATTGCAGTCATCCATATCGTCAAAATCTTCTTTCTCCATTCCTGTGTTGGCTCAATTCTTAGAATACTTTTTGCAAATTTATGAATATAATATTCTTTACGGTAGTTATTATTCATCTTAAAAAAAAATCTGCACCTAAAATCTCATTCTCTCTCCTTATTTCTGGAACAACCCCCACACCACCCCTGCTTCATCATCATCCCTTTCCACTTTGAATTATAACCTCCTTGTCTTATGTTTATGAACCTTAATCATGTAGCTCTAAAATATCCCTTCAGATCAAATAATCTTATCCCACTTAACTCTTGCCCTTTTTCCTCCCAGATAAATTTATTCAACTCTTTATTAATTTTTGAATTATCTGCTAGCTAGTATACACATAAATACTTTATAATCATGGTTTAAAATTGAAATGGGTCTATATGATGCTGGGTCTGATGGGTCTTTACCCACTTTGGGTAATATAGCCACCACCATTTTCTACCAAGATGCTGGTGCTTCCTCTCCTTTTAAAAAAAACATTAAACAAAATCTTCCAGATCTTTATCATTTTATGATAACTTTCCACTTTGAATTATAACCTTCTTGTCTTATGTTTATGAACCTTAATCATGTAGCTCTAAAACATCCCTTCAAATCAAATAATCTTATCCCACTTAACTCTTGCCCTTTTTCCTCCCAGATAAATTTATTCAACTCTTTATTAATTTTTGAATTATCGTGTACAAGATTTCCTCTGGTTGATTAAAATATGCCTAACCTATAAGGGATAACTTCCAGAATTCTACAGGAATATCATCTGTTTCTGTAGACTTCCCTGCAGATCAATTATACATCACCATTTTTATCTCATCTCCTCCTATCTTAGCTATCAGTTGTTGAGCTTCATCTTCCCCTAATCATGAAGTCTTCCAGTCATATTTCCATTTGTGCACTTTCCTGGATTCCACATTCCTCTGTTTTATACAAATTTTCATAAAATTGCCAAAATACCTCTATAGGATTTATGATTCATTTTCTTGTCATAGCCTTCCTATATTTAGCAAAAACAACCATTTCTATTTTCTTTTGCCTACCTCACTGTGTTAAACTTTTTTTATACTAGAGTTATCAAAAATAGCTGTTTAACAATCTTTCTAAACTCATTTAATACAAATACACATTATTTTCTCTTTAGCATTCTGCAGTTGTTCCTCTTCTTCTTCTGTGAGATTTCCCTTATTCTGTAATACAAGACTTTTTTCAATCCCTTTAAATAATCCATATTACTTTTTAACCATATTTCTTTCTCTTTTTTATTTCTTATTTTTAAACTCTGTGCTCATTTTATCCCACTTACTAGTTAGTCCTTCTGAAGATATTTCTGTCTTCCCTAATAACTCTCAATTTCCACTACACATGCCTTTACCCTGCATTTTAACATAGTTTTTATCAGTGCATGATCTGAAATATATATATTGGATATGCATCAAAGTTTTTAATTAAATGCACATGTTCCTGTGAAATATTAATTCTCTCCAGTCTAGCCCGGCTTCTGTAACCTGGGAAGTAATATGTAAATTCTGCCTGAGTTCCTACTACTTAATTAGTCTTCTATACCAAATATTTCCCTAAATTTCTTTAGGAATCTGCCCCTCTTCTATTTCCCTTCCAGGTTCCTTGATTTACCCTCACTATTGTAAATCAAGTTCTAGCCCCCAGCTGTAAGTAATATTTCTCTCAAACTTTACTTAAGCTCCTTAATAGCAGTTTTTGATGGAGTATAAATACATAGCAGGGTAATCCTCCTTCCTTTCTAATAGTCCCTTACTACCACAAATCTACCGTGATTGTCTTTTTGTCCATCTTCTATCACTATTGAAGCCCTTTTAGCAATTAGTATTAGTATTGCCCTTTTCCATTGTTCCTGACATTCTGTTGAATATCCATCTTGAAAGCCTTTCTTTGTCAAATTCGCATGTTCATTTCTTTCCAAATGTGTCTCCTACAGCATTGCTAATTGCACTCTGCATTTCTTAATAAGATTTAATACTCTTTTCTTTTTGATTATACCTGTATGGCCATTTACATTTCAAGATACTATGGCTAGAGTACCCACTATGATGAAAAGCTATTGTTCCCACTTATTGTTAATGTCAGTTTTTATACATATTTTCAACTTTTGTCTTATATACACATACTAATGTTTGGCAGACTGATCTTTTATACAGATGTTCCTTTTCATTTCCATTTGAGCCTATGTCACATTTCTCAAGAATGTTTGCTTTAATGAAAACCATCAAACACAAAACCAAATACATTTTCAGAACACCCCCATTCACTATTAACTTAGAACAAACATACAAAACTGTACATTTTTAACAAATGATTTTATCCCTCCATATAGGCACAATTGCCCCAAATTGACAGCTGCAGCCAAAAGCATAACCTGATCTAAAATTAAGGTTACCCATGCTAAAGTGCATGTAGCAGCCTGTGCCCCCAATTACACTAATTGCTGTCTTTTCTTTTCTTATCCCTGTTTCTCTACAATATATGAAAAACAACTTGCATGCTTTCAGAAAACATTAACGTTTAGCCCTAAGAAAAAAAGTACACTGGCTATTTTAAATAAAACTAAATTATGCATTGTTCTATTAAATGTATTCAAGTATTAAGGCTGCTGGGGAGACTACTATCTCTTAGTCATGTCCTGTAATTTCAGACTTTATTTTTCACTGACCTGCTTATCATTGTACCTATAAATTTTGTATTTTCATCAGAAAAGAATGCTCACAACTCTCAACATTAATTGCTTGCACCTGCAGACAGCTTGTCTCCATGTAAAAGTAGCTAGAAATAAATTAAAAAAAACTCAGCTAACAGCCTGCAGATGCATGAAGGAATCTTTGTAAATTTCACTCAGAAAAGAATGTATCAAATTTCCTGGCTAATTCCTTTCAGCTGTAGACTTATTGTCTGTCACTGAGAACATTTGCTAATGGAATAAAACAAGCTAATATCATTGCAGATGCAAGAAGATTGGCATTTTAATGGCTTTCATCATTTTGTCTAAATCTTCAAGCCTATTTCCCTACAAGAAATTGTTTATAGCTTAAGCCAAGGATGTTAATCTACACATCCACCCTTGTAAAAACAAATGAAATTATCATCTTAGTTGTACAAGTAATACAATCAGTACACTTTTACAACCCACCCCCATCCTATTAGCCCTGATCACATCATTATATTAACTTAAACTTACTTCATTCAGCTATTCTTGTTTTGTTAAACTGTAAAATCTATATTTGTTACAACTAAAAAAGTACTTGTTTACTTTAATATTTTTAACACCTACAACAGTCACTGAAAAGACCCCCCACATACACACACTTAAAACCCCTTACTGCACACTATACAAAACTGTTTTCCAATATAACATGCAGTTTATATCAAGAAATGTTTTATACAAATACTATAAGAACAGTTACTTATTTTTCCCTTTAGTGTCCTTCTAAACAGTAAAGACAATGTGGGGTATATGCTTTACAGTCTATCCACAAGTTTAATAAAGTCAGTAAAAGTAAATTTTTTTCTCTGCACTTTTATTTTCAAAGCCATATTTCAGAAGTGTGATTAATCTGTTATAATATCACATTTATTCACACATTTCAGTGTTGCTGGTCTTCTTTCTGATCATCTCCACCTCCCAATACTAGACTCTAGTTCAAGTCCAAGGTACTCCTGATTCTTCTAGCTAATTCATGTGCTTCTTCAAGTTTCTCAAGCATTTTCCATTGGAACATTGGAAAAGGTATCACTGTCAAAATCTCTCTATGAGCTTTATTCACAGAAGAATGAAAAGTAAGAGTCCCCTTTTGTTTTCTGGTTCATTTTTTGTTGGATAAACTTTTTTTTTTATTTCCTCCTTAACCTGTTCTGCATCAAAAAATGTTGTTCATCCTCCAGGAGAAATACTCTGAAGACAGCTGGATACAGCAGCCTGAATCACATACGTGCCTCTTGAAATTCATTGATTGCTGGGATACATTTGCTTCTCTTCTGCCTGGTGTGCAATGAATAATCATTTTCCACAAAGACTCTTCTGTCTCAGTTTTAATACTTTTCCCTTCTTCCACAGTTTTGTCAGGATAAAGTATTTCTGCTGGTAAGATTGCATCTTTACCAATATAGGTTTTGGCTACTTTCTCATGGCCAGGTTTGGGGTATACACTTAAGGTGCTCTTTCAGTTAAATCCTGCTGTGCAACACAAGTCCAGTTACTTATTTTTGCTTTCATAAAATTAGTACAGTTTGTTCCTCCCAGTTTCTCTGGTATAGTGGAAAATATCAGGTTTTCTCTGTGCACTCTGTCTTCTAACTCTACTATTTTTTTAAAACAGCTCTTCTTGAGAAGCCTCATACTCAGCCAGCATTTTCTACATTTCAACCTTTGAGTTTTGCACTTTTATCAGTTCACGTAAATAGCTAGTAAACACTTCCATTTTTACCAGCCTTTTGTTTTTTGAGTTGATATAGTCCACCAATATTTAATTTATTTTAATTACCACTGAGTACATTTGATTTATTTTTTCCACTAAATTACTGATGGCCATCTCTCAAATCAAAGCTGAAGCTTGAACTGATTCTGCTGAACAGTTGCTGTGTCCTACCCAGTGAGGGTTTAGTCTTCACCTTTTCAGGTTGATGTTCTTTCAGGTTTTCCAATGTTTTTCTTTGCATGCATCCAGGCAATGTACTTACTAGCCAGTAAGTGAATTTTACCCAAATAACAGTTTCTATGACACTCATTTTCTGTCAGTTTCTGGAACTGTGAGAGCTGAAATTAAGCTGTTGATCAGTGTGTAGCCATCTTGAAAGTCCTTAGTTTAGATCAATGTTAACCTCAGGTATTTTACTGTAAGGGACTCTTGTGTATTTTACTTACTGTGGTTAGTAGAAAGTCAGAGTAATATACCATTTGTGTGGGATTTGGGGTTTGTTGACCTTGTTGCTGCTTAAGATATGTCTGAGTTTTTTTTCTGGAAGTAATTTTCAGAACCTCTCTATATGCAGTGGTGGATGTATGCACACACCGTCAGGGTGGGCCTGATCCTGAGTGTTTAGCTTCAGTACTATGGATATTCCTCCATCTCAAACAGATATTTAAGATAATGTCAAAAAGGAGTGATCTCTCTGTAAGCAAGCAACAGTTCAAACACTGCTGTTCAAATACTGTTATCCATCATGTTTTTGAAAGTATTATCAGTGAGTTTCTCCACACCTAATCAAATGTAAGATCCTTCTTATGAAAAATGTAATTTGTATAAATGCCTTTGTCAAATGGCTAATAAAGTGGTCCATTTTATCGTAAGAATTATTTTTAAACAAATTATGTGTTTGAGAGTATCTGTTTATATCAAGTTTCTAGCTACTTGTACTGATCATAGACTTTAAAAGAAAGTTAGAAAGGATAGCTAAAGCCGGGGGAAATGCAATGTAGAACTTGGGTAGGAAGATTGGGAACAGAAGGTAAAAGAACTTTTAATTAAAAGGGAGGCCCTTTGTAATATGATCTTGTAGTGATCACCAAGGAACATCGATTTACTTTTCTAAAAATGAAATCCCATTTTCATGAATTCTTTACATGTAATTTTTGGCCATTATTGTGAATTCATTATAATTCTCTAGTGCTCCTATATATACTTGGTAATATAAGCTGACAGTAAACAGTGAATATGAAAAGAAAAACTAGTTGTGGTAAATAGGTTCTAGAGCACAGAATACTAAATTATATGAAAATGCCATTTAACAAATGCTCATACAGTTTAAGTTTGGGATTTACCAGTATTTTCGTGGAAAAATGAAAAAAATCAGGGAATCCTGTGATGACTAGTAGGAGCAAGAAATAAGAGAAGGACGGGTTCTGGTGTCAAATTTATATAAGGGACAGACAGCTCAAGAGTCTCTAAACTTAAGACTTTAAGAGGACTAGGATGATGTGGGGAACATCAGAAATATTTACACAGCGATCTTTTCTGGCACCCTCTCAAGAAATGCTATCTATTTCTTATCTGAAATAAAATTCTGAGTTCCATCTCCTCTCCAAGTTAAGAAGTAGTTAATCCTTTCAACCTCACCAAAAGAAACCAACGTTTTCTTTCAACTCTAATTCAGAACTTTGAAATCATCAAGGAAAGATATTTAAATTCAAATAACACTGCAATAAAACTAAAGTAAAAAGAAAATAATGCAACTATATAAAGTATAACAAACAGAAATTTAGAAATTTATGGAAGTCTTTTCATAGATCCATAGATTCATAGAGTGTTACTTTGGTAATGACCTAGGGGTATTTCTAAGCCTAGCCATGTTTTCTGAAATGAATAATGATGCCCTGCATCTAAATAGGACATTGAGGGCCAGGCATTTATAAGCTACCTCTGTCCATAAGGGATATGGGTGCCAGGCCTGGTAAATTTCCTATTCTCCATCTACTTGTCTATGTTGTGCTTAAACTGGACAACAGAAACTCTCAAGAGAAAGTCTTTACTTGTTTTCCTTACCTTAAATAAAAATGTTATTTCCTAGTTCCTCTCACAGTATAGAAGCAGTTAATACCTTTGCCCTTACAGAAAAAGACAAAAGCGCTGGTATTCATAGATTGAGGAGTACACTGTACCTGCTAAGGACTAACACCAAGGGAGCTCATCGCATAAAATGATTGAATGCTAATTATGAACCTGACAGTTAAGGGATAGCATCAGGTTGCTGCCATATAATACTGCATATCTGTTTTATTATAGTACCATATAATAAAGCAGATATGTAATGTTAATAGAAATGCAGCTCTATAGCAAGATAATAGAGGAGAAAGGCTACTGTAGTATGTTTTATAATGTGCATGCATGTAATATGATGTAATATTTTAAATGATCTACACACTGCTTCCAAGCATGTCACTCTTGTGCAGTATGCAGATGACTCTACATTCAACTGCACAGCCTCTAACCTACAAAAATGTAAAGCAATTTCTCAAGAATCCTTTACATCCATAGAATCCTGACTAGACTACTCACAACAACTACTTAAACCCCCCAAAAATGAAACACTTGTCAAAACCACTTCATTAAATAACACCTTGATGGAACAGGTCCCTAACACCAAACTATTGGGAGTCACATTTGAGGACAACTTGAAATTTGACTTACACTTCCAAACTGTTATTTAAAAAAAATATATCAAAAGCTTGGCCTCTTGCATAGAGCAAAACCTTACCTAACAAACAGAACTAGAGCAACCATAGCTAAAGCTTACCTCCTACCTTCTCTACTGTACACCTCCCCACTCATTACTAACCTGAAAACATCCATTCAAATAAAACTGGAACAATGCTACAATAAAATAGCTTGCTTTGCAGCAAATCATCCCCTTTAAAATGATCACTGTTCAGCCCTAAAACAACTAAATTGGACTGAACCCCCACATCATCTCTACTATATCAGCAAATACTAGCTCATAATATACAACCCCGATAAGTATCTAGCACTAAAAGGTATGCTTCAACACTACTAGCCTATCAAAGCTCTTTGCTTTAAAGACAATCTCCTCCTCCCCATCGCTAAAGCCAAAAATGCATCTGGAGCCTCCTTATACTACAAATCTGTAGCTGTCCTCTGGAATACCCTCCCACATGCTGTCAGGATTCTTGAAAACCAACAGGCATTCAAAACACATCTAAGAAAACACCTCTCAACATCCTGGGTCTGTAGCTGCACATCTCCATGATAAGTGTAACATCTTTACTTCTTCCTCCTTTTCTACTATACGTCTGCGATCCTTTACTCTGTTACCAACTATCACTCCATCTTCACCCACCCCACTTACTACCTATGCCTCTCTTAACTCTTTTACAATTCATTTCATTTATATCTCATAATTCAATCAACCTTTTGTTTCCACCTTTTGTAAATACCTCTGTACTCGGTATTGTGACATATATTCCACTGCGTAGTTATTTAACTATATCTGTATAAAATATAATTAGTATAAAAAGCCTTATTACCATGTGTATAGTTACTATCTTATGTATTTTAATGCTGTAAAATTTTATTTTAATAGTGTTCTTCCTAGCATTGTTGAAATTATATAACTAAAAAGATTTTGTTTGTGCTGTATCTAATGGACCTTTTCTCCCTGGGCCTACTCTGAAAAGGGGCATTATGCCCTACCAGACTTCCTTGATCAACAAATGTAAAATAAATAAATAAACAAACATCCCTCTAAACCCAACAAGTACATATGTCTGTTCTCAGTGTTGCAGCTGCCAACACCAGGCTGTGGTACTCAGACACAGATAAGGAAGCACAGTATACAGCAGGAATAGCAATGTGAGTGTGCACACCAAATTCTCCAACCATTCATCAACTACATGGAGAGGAAAAGGGGTAGACATGAAAATATGAAGTGGGAGTACAAAAGCAGAGGGAAAAACAAAAAGATAAGTAAAAAGGAACAGTTAGAGGGGGAGGTCTATATTATAAGCTCAAAGAGTCTTTTCTTCAAACACTTAAACACCGACACATAAAAGAGCGAATGCTGGAAACCGCGAATGGCAACTTCTGAGACTTTTTCCCTGTGAAAAAATTTGCTTGGCCGTTATCTGGAATTGCTCTTTTCTCCAATGTAGAGCAATCTCGGAGTTGGTATATTTAGTTGGGGGTGGGGGTGAAGCCCCCCACTAGATTAGGGTTTTAAAGTTTGTTTTTATTTTTACGGCCAAGTGAATTTTTACCCTAGGAAAAAATTTGCGGAAGTGGCCATTTGCGGTTTACACCTTTTGCTGTTTACGTGTCGACCTTTACGTGTTCAAAGAAAAGACTCTTCCAGCTTATAATATAAATTCATTGGGGAGAAGGAGGGGGTATTTTTTTTTTTCTTTCTCAGGACAGATCCTATTGTTATTTTTAAAAGAGAAAGGTAGAAAGGAAAGATAATGATGGATGGTTATGGATGGGATACAGGGAGAATATCAAGTAGCAGGTATGGAGAGAGATAAACACAGAATACAGACACAAATAGGAGTGGTGTACATTTAAAAGGTAGTTGGTGAACAGTAAAAGGACACATACCAACAAAGGGTAAACAAGTGGTGATGTCGAGGGCTAAGCAATAAACAAGGCCCAGACAATGACCCACAGCAGTGAGAAGCAACACAATGTGGGAATAGTGAGGGTTGCTAGAATTTTTGTGTGCCAAACTGTCACAAAAAGCAACAACTCCAAGCAGGACACACCTGGATACTGATCTCAAGAGTCTTAAAACCCGTCTTAAGAGGCCAAAGCAGATAGCACCACTGAAAGCCCCATGTCATCTCCTACACAGGAGACATCAACCCCACCCCCAATGCAGACACAGGGTTGTGGAGATGCAGTGGCAGCCACTTTGCTAGTGGAGACTGAGGTGAGGTGAATGCACCCACACCACCTCCTGTACCTCAGTTGACCTGCATATAGGACACTCAGTGTGGTAATAATGATAAGACAGTCATATAGCATGAACGCATTGTAGTTGTACAGTGAAAATCTATATAACACATTGCTGTGCTACCTGGGCAGGAGCTCCTGCTTTCTATGGCAGCCAGCCTTACTTAAATGGTGGTCATCAGCAGCTGTAAAAAAAGTACTGTTAAGCATAGGTAACACACAACACAGTGTGAAATAAATGGGCAAAAAAAGAAAAAGACGTACAGAAAAAACATACAGTACATATCTGGGTGTATCTCCTGAACTTCTGCTTACCACTAATAAAGAATGTCATATCGGCACTACTTCAGGTCATCATAGTGATTCCTGCAACATTCCTCTGTGGAGATGATGTCCAAGGCATCTAACAAAACCCATGCTAGATCAAATCAGACATCAACCATTCTAAAGGGACTATCATTCTTCCCAGATGGCACTCCTCAAAGTCTCTGTGCAAGAACAACAGGAAAAATCTTGATTTCCCTGTGACACCAATCAGAAGCCCTGCAATTGTCAGTGGAGGAAGAAGAGCACTGCACAATAGAGTGGCACTACATGTCCTCTCTGGCCTACTGGACTCACACAGATGTCACATAACTGAGACATATGCAAAGCTGGGTCACATATGGGTTTTCCACCTCACATACGGTTATCAGAGTGGTGGTCACGCAGTACACAATCATGTGAAAGCATGCAGTTGCAGATACACCTAGATGCCCACATGGGCCACGTGCAGGGCTGTGTATGTCTGTGAGGTGATGCAGTGGTTATAGAATATTGCATGGATACAGTGGTATATAGGATGGGAGACTGCCATGTCCCTACATACCTGCATGATACAGCACCATATACATGGGTCAAAACTGGTAACTGCAGGCTATACCTAGGTAAATGCAGTAGGAAGAGGCCATGGAAAGTGACGTATGCATGGTATAGCCAAGCACTGGTCTGTTTATGGCCAGGGGAAAATACTTGGAGAAGTTCAAAAGCCAGAAGAAGGATATGCTACTGTGTCCCCCACCACACACACCCACTCACACATGTGGTACAGAACAGCAGATCAAGGACCAAATCTAGCAGGGCATAGTGCTGGATATGAATAATGTGGGAGACCATAATAAGTCCCTACAACATATGTGAAGAAAGATTACATATATGTTCTCCTGTGCAAACCAGAAGGCTTAGAGCATTTGATTGGACAGGGCCCACATTAGGGATGGACCACCAAAACTGATTGGCTGACAGAGACTGAAGAGTTTTTTATGTTACTTGTTGGGCAGGAGGACCAGCCTCCTCACACCAGGTGGTGGACTACATGTGGGTGCTCACCTCCACCTACTACCCATTTGTCCATAGGTGATGCAATAGGTTAGTATTGGGCTTACTATTACAGTTTGACACATACATAGTAATAAGACCAATAGTACTATAGTATGAGACATACATATGCATAAAGTGGAGTAGCTACAACTGATGGTGAGTTGGACCTCTGTCATGTTTGAACCCTGGTCTGCAAGCACATCCTCCCAAAAAGGTATGTGTAATAAATTATTGTATAGCAATGTGTACCATGCGTCCCAATATGCTTGCCACAGGGTCAGAGTACTATCATAAGTCTGCAGATGCACACTCAGAAACATTGATTGGGTGGGGCAAAGGGGACAGCTGCCCTGGGTGTAAAGTGTCAGGAAGCATGATCGGCAGATGCTGATCAGGTGATAGTATAGTACTATGGCACTTTCTGAATGTTGTTATTTCATTTGTGGTCAGGGCTGTTGTGCTTCAGCAATCTGCATGTGAGTGGCTAATGAATGCCACTACTGATTTTCATTCAGGGCTGAAGCTCAGCTTGGAGAAGAGAACAAAGATGAGGCTGATATCAGATAGGGGCACTGCACAGAGAAACACAACACCTAGCTGTAGCTCTGCTAACACTGCTCTTGTATGTTTTATGCATTCAGAAGCTCCTTTGGTGATGGGTCCAGCACAGCAGGGAAACAGAAGACTGATATCAGCAGGATTGATGTGGCTGATGATGATGGTGATATGCAGGCAGTGCAGTCTAATAACATAGCAGCTGCAGTAACTGTGACAAGGTCAGGGAAGGAACACCCACATCCAATGATACAGAAGCCCCCTTTGTATATAACTTCTGAGTAAACAGTCTCACTGTATCCTGGCATACCACCTGTAGGTGGGAGTCCCACAAGGTCTCCACCTGTGTCCCTACTAGATCCAGCCTTTGATCTGCACTATTCTTCTGACTTGGATATACCAATCATAGGTGAGAAACTTACAGGAGGTTTGTGCTACTATTATTCCCGCACTGTCCCCATACCTCTCAACCACTTAGAATAAGAATTCTGGAAAAAGCCAATAAAAATGGGGTGGGGGCCCAAAATCATGGCTAGATTTTATATATTGCTCTTTTAAACTTAGTTGCTAGAATAACAGGATTTGCATTAACATGCATTTTTTGAAGGATATGAAGTCTGAAGCTCTAATATATCTCATTATTTTGTGATTTCAATTCTTAATAGTTTACTGGAAAAAAAATATTTTATGAGGAACAGAACAAAATTATGATGCAAAAATCTGGATATTTTGTTAAATTTGGAACAGTTGAGAGGTATGACAGTCCCTTATTTGAATGCAGTACTTGCAGCAGATATACAAGTCAGTGATCCAGGTACAAAGAGTTGTTACTCACAGCACTGTGGTGCTGATAAGTGTGTTCCGTGGCATGCAGAAAGGCATGCACTAAGTACATAGGTTCATAGGAGATTACTAGGCTAACAGCTCAAGAGCCCTTACAGGCCTAGCCAGTTTTACCCACATTTTACCCAATTTTTGATTTGTATGGAAAAGATAACAAGGATCAGCAAGCAGGCTTTGACAATTTTAACAGACTGCCTCTGTCCATGGGAGCCACCCCAGGAGTGAATTTACAATTTCCCATCCATTGGTCTAGATTACATTTGAAGATGGTTAAGGAAGGGCTTTGCTTCATGTGAATAGGAAGCCTATTCCAGAGAAGGGGCAATTTCTGGGACACTTTTGTCTTTCCAGCATGATCTATTCATGTCAGAAATCAGGTTTAGATCTTTGGCATGAGTTACCCTCATGCGGTTAATTTTGCAAAAATGCAACATTTCCATCAGGGCTGGGTCAGGAACTGCCTTGTAGGTCAGGCACAAATCACCCATCAGTAATCAGTAAGAAAGTGAATACAGTGATAGGGCTTTTAATTGGTCTGCATATGACATGTTGGCTATACCCTGTATTTTTTTTGGTGAGAAACCTCTTAGGATGCTCCAACTGTTGCAGATGCCTGACGAGGTACATGTCAAAGGGTGCATTGTAATCAATTATTGGTCTGATGAGGGCTGAATACAGTGGAACTTTGACATCTTTAGATCTAGATGCCATGCCCATACTTATAAGCTGAGCTACATAGAAGGATTTCCTCACTACCATGGACAAAGTTCAGATTACCGTCTATCTGAGTACCCAGATCTCTAACCACTGGGTCCACTTTTGGGGGGGGGGTGCTATCAATGTTGCAATTTGCAGGGGTATTTGATTGCCCAAAACCTATTATTATGCACTTCTTTGCATTTAGTTTGAGACTATTGCTCTGCACAAATCAGTAGTCTGTGTCAGACCATTCTGCAGAATATCAACATTGTTTGGGAAGTCAGTGACTGACCCCAACTTGCAGTCATCAGCAAACGTGGTCATTCAAAGTCCATCTATATTTGCCTTGACATCTGAGAAGTATATCCCAAACAGGAGGAGGCCCAGCACTGAGCCCTTTGGTACTCCAGTGATGGCCGGCCTCTTGCTGGATATGGATTCCCCCCACTCACACTAGCGACTAATGAGGGATTTTTTTCTCTGTTGTACACCCTTCCATTTACTTCAAGACAGTATAGTCTATTTATGCCAGAGGTCCACCAGAGTAACTTGTTTTTCCAGATAGACCTGGGTTAGTTTGGTCAGGTACTGCCATTTCTATGCAGTTGTTTAAGTGGTTGTATAGGGCATTTGTGTATATGTCTGCATAGGCCTCCATGTTTTCGGGGTTGGAGATCTTTAAATTACCTATGCTATCATTTAATAGAAGGTAATTTGTCTTGAAAAAATTATTTAGGGTTTTGGGATTTAATGGGTGTTCTACCTTTACATTTATTTCAAAGGAAACCAGTTTATTATATGATCTTATAATGAGGACATTAGGTTAGGGGGGTGCAACACTCCTCCATGTTTGCCAGTACTTTGTCAATGATATTTGAGCCCCTAGTGGGACTGCAAACCAACTGTTCCAGAGCATTTGCATTGACAAAGTCCAGGAATTTTTAGCATGCATGTTAGTGGTCATGTATGTTACCCAGTTTATGGAGGGGTAGTTAAAATCACCCATGAGTAGTGTGTTGGGCTGAATGGTAAGTGACTCTAGTAAATTCAGGTATGTGGAGTGGTTTTCATGGTTCATGGTTCATGGTTGAGGAGCTATAACTAGCGATTATATGGTAAGGGAGTTTGCCTATGGTCTGATGGATATGGAATAGTTCATGCAAGGCATCCTGCTTGACCAATCTAGCAGTGTAGTTGTTTTTATATAAATGGAAACACCTCCTCCTTCTTTCATTTTTTTTCCTTTTCAGAGGGTGGTCTGAATGTGTGATAGGCATTGTAGCCTTGCACTGCTGGATTGCTTTCCACAGCGTTGAACCATGTTTCTGTAGCTACACAGACATCAGCATTCTCTAGAATGAGGAGAGCTTCAAAGCAGGCAGTTTCTTGTTAAGACTCCTAGCACTGAGCAGTAGTACCTTCAGCTTGGCATTAGAAGAATTTGTTACATTGGTAGGTCTGTTGGCTCGGTACTGCCTAAAAAGGAACTATGGGGATGGCTAATACCATGCCCAGTATTCAAAAGCCTTGCTGCAACAGGTGCAGACCTTCTCTGGCATAGCAGTGTGGTCTGTGAATCATGTCGTCCCATGCTGACAAATAGTGGATTCCCTTGGAATGACACCAGTAGCTAAACCAATTATTGAATCCAGTCATTTTCTGTTTGTATTGTAGTATCATTCTTAGTGAGAGTAGAATGCTGATCAATGCAAGACTCATACCAGCCTGTGACATGTATTCAGAGAGGTCCATCATGCCTCTTTTCATATAGTCCAAGGAGGTACAGGTCATTTACATCCACATGGACTATGACTGAGTCATGTGGATACTTTTGGTTGAGTGACTTGAGTGCCTGCATGATCCAGTCAATCCTGACTCCTGAAAGGCAACTGACTCCATCCCTTTCTTTATCCAACCTGGTGGAGGGTGTCCATGTGTTTCAAGATGCAGTCTCCTATGATCAAGATGTTTGAATGTATGGCGTTTTGCCTAAGGAGCATGCCTGTGGAAACATTGTGATGTGTATTTTTATGGGCAGTGGTTGGTGTTGACTTGGTTATGTTTGCATGTGGTTTCTAAGGGCAGCATATGGGAGGCCTCTGAGGTTTTGTTAAGTTACTTGTGAGTACCTCTGCATATGTGGGTTTATGTGTTGAGACCTTATTTAGTGAAGGAAATGATGTGCATGTGCTGACAACCTGTTTGTCATTTGATTTGTCAGTATGTGAAATTTGTGTCTCAATTGTCATAGTGTCACTACATCTCTCACATACTGTGCTTGTTTTCTTTCAGGGTTAAGTGGTTGTTTGTATACATGAGACAATTGCTACATTACCTCTGGATGCCCATGAGCAGCAGGCTGACCACAGTGATAGCAGGGAAGTGCCTATCCATGGTTACAGGTTTTTACTATGGGTTTAATTAGGGAGAAGAGTAAAGAGATTTAACTGAACTGGGATGATAGCCTATAGATGCAGAACGGGTACTACACTCAGTGTAAACTGCAGCTATCCAACAAGGTGATGCTGCTCTGCATGCAACTCAGATGGTCCTAGAGCAGCAGTGGACTGGGGAAAGCTGAAGGAATAGTTACTTTAAGGGAAATATTAACCTGAAAGTGTTTGCATCTGTACAAGGCATTGCTAACCACTACTGCAAAGACAGCAGCTTGGATCAAACACTGGGCTTATGTAGAACAAGAAAAACAAGTTCTACAACAGCAAGGCCTACAGACCAATCAGGAAAACACACAATAAGCTTTCAGCCAGCAGCCTCCAACTCAGATAGGTTTGCTACAGCACACTTCTGCCAAAAGAGTGCAGTCAGAAAACCTTCTTAATTCAAAAATGCTGGTTTTAAAGCTCAAATGCAGGGAAACAACACAATCTAGATACTACTGCCCTGTAAAACTAGTAGACACAATATAATTAAGTATTACAGCAGCAGTGGAAAAAGTACAGTTTTGAAACTCTATTAAAGTGTGAGAAATGTAACAATTAATATGGGATTCTTATGAAATACAATAAAATAACGAGCAGAAGTGCAAAATGATACTTGTTTTCATTCTTTAGGAAGCAAATGACTTTAGATGCAGCAGATTCTCTCAGGGGAAGTAGCCAAAACCAAGAGCAGCTCTGAGGAATTGAGCACAAATTCACGCAAACACCAGGTTTGTATATAATCGGAAAACAAGCTTTACAACAGCAAGGCCTATAGACCAATCAGGAAAACACGCAATAAGTTTTCAGCCAGCAGCCCCCAACTCAGATAGGGTTGCTAGAGCACACTTCTGCTACAAGAGTGCACTGCAATCAGAAAACCCTAATAATGGAAAAAATGCTGATTTTAGAGCCTAAGTGCAGGGAAACTGCACAATCTAGATACTACTGTCCTTAAAACTAGCAGACACAATGTAATTAATTACTACAGCATCAGTGGAAACAGTTCACCTTTGAAACTTTACTAAAGTGCAAGAAACGTAACATTTAATAGAAGATTCTTATGAAATACAGTAAAAATAATCAGCAGAAGTGCACAATGACCTGGAGTATTGGCACAGTGAGATGACACAGCCACTGAGGTCACCAGTGTAAACATTGCCTTGATAACTGCATTACCAATATGGTTGCACTCCAATCTGCCTCCAGAAATATTCACACAACCATTTGTCTGGCAGAGAACATCAGTCTTGAAGTTATGTTTGTGGGCAAAAACCATAATGAATGACCATGTCAAAGCAAATGAGGCCTGTGAATTATGCATGATCTCCTCAAGCTAAAAGCAGAATTTGACCGAAAAACTTTTTTTTGAAGGGGCAAGCACTCATTCACCCCTGATGTGGGGGGCAAGCCACTCACAGCCACCAAACTTATAAACTCCAAGATCACCATATCTTGGAGAAAAGGGGAATATTCCAGGAAATGTCCATCTCAGACTTGATACATGTAATTCCACTTTTTCAGACATTAAGTCTCTGTGTTTCAGGAAGCCCTCTAGTGGGTCGCAACATTTCAAATAGTTGGCAAATAAAGCTTTTACATTTTCAAGCACTTTTTTAGACATTTGTTAACTAGATAAGCAGACTGAACACAAGTGTTTGTTTACAGGTATGACCCAGAAGCATTGTCTGATTAAGTGATTGTCTCAGCATCACACAGTACACAAACTGAAACTGAAAGAATCAAACTCTGTATTTGAGTACAGGAAGCATCTTGTTAACAGCTCAGAGCCTGAATCCTTTGCACTAACTCCCAAATGAAGTGTCTTTTCTTGTGAAGAACTTGTGCTTTTTGCTTTGACTAATGTTTTCATGTATAATATGCTCTCTAAAGAGTGAGACTCTTGGTAGTGAAAATATTATGCCAACTGTGATAATGTTGCCACAAATTTGATTCAAAACTCCGGACCTCTTCTTTTTTTTTTTTTTTTTTTTTTTCAAACAAGAAATATCTTTATTAAATTATCACTTTTGACATAAGCAATCATACATTTATATAAATTGAAAAAACTTATTGACATAATTTTTGTTGCAAACATTATATATCACTTATAATCTATCCAGTCATTGTCAGTCAAACATTACATAGCGCATTCAAATCCTGCCTTCTTTTAAACTTTGTTCCTCCTCTTCATGTATTGTTCCCACAATTCCCATTTTCTCATGTAATTTGCTCCTACTATTTTCTAAAGATCCAAATTCCAGTTGTTTTGTCTCTGTTTCTATATTCAGTACTTCTAGTTCACTTGGTTTAGTCTTTGATTTCTATTTTCTAGTAACTGTTTTTTTTTTGGCAGCCACCATAATTAGACTTAGCAAGGTGTTACTATGTCAAGGTAATTCTGATTCTGTATTATAGTTCAAAAAATAATTTCCTTAGTTACACCAATTTGCTCATCCAGTATATCCGACAGAGCAGTCTGCAGGGAATCTTTAAACCCCGCCAACTCATCACACTCCCAGCAAATATGTTCCCAGTTGCCACTTTCTTCCCCATCACATCTGCAACATTTGCTGTCTACCTGAGGAAATATTATTTGAAGTCTGCTTGGGGTATAAAAGTACCTAGGCAAACACCCCAAGCAAAGTCCTAAATCTTCTGGACTGTGTTGCATACTTGGGAGCCATACATATGTCCTCCCATTTTCAGGTGCACCATTTACTCAGCCATAGATTCCAGCTCATACAAGAAGATTCCCAAATTTCCCAGCCCATATAAGACATATAATTCCTCCAGAATGTCCTACATCTGGTCTGGGGCCTTATCCTTTTTGGCATACTTAAAACAACTCCAACAGGACAGGAATCATCCTAGAAACATCATTATGATATATCTGAACCACATTAATTGTCTGCTTTCAATCTGAAGGAACAATGGCCAAAGGTGCCATGCCTACACATGACAAATAGGCATGTGCCTAATCACATTTCTGTACATTTTTTCCCAAATGACATTTAAAATGGTTATAATGTAGTGTGCATAGATGCACATGCCAATGACCCCAACCCCACCCCCACTATGTAACATAATTTGTGATGTTGACACTATTCCAATTTTTTTTTTAATGTGTTGCTCTGCTGGGGTGCTGAGAGCTCTAATTGGTTAGCAAGGTGGGATGCAATTAGTCATGAGAAACAAAAAGAGTAATGCTCATGTGAGTAGTAAGAAAAAGTGAGTAGGGAGTGAGCTGTCTACAGTGGAAACCATATCATAGACAGGTACTGTTTACAGTCTGTTTAATTTAGTTTTAGTCATTGATGAAAACATCATGTTATCAATTATGATGAAGTGTTTAAGCTTATCATTTCAAAAATTGTAGTGCAGCAGTGAGGGATGGGTATATCTTGCATTTCTCAAGCACCATTAGTTTTCTTGAATGTGTGCAGAATTTTGGACTTCTAAGATGGCTGCATATTGAGTAATAGTTTAATTTCAGCTCTGCCAGTGTAAAAACAGAAACTCAGAAGAGAGCGAGCCAGTGAACTCATTTTTGGGGTAAATTTCAGTAACTGGCTAGCAACTTCACTGTCTGGATGCCAGCAAAAAGAAATTCAGAGAAACTGAAAGAAAATCAACCACAAAAGGTGAGGAAAAACACTGACTAGGAAGAATTGTGCAGCTATTCCGCAAAAAGCAGTGCAAGTTCCAGCTTTGGTGCAAGACATGACTTCCGGTAGCCTAGCAGAAAAAATAAGTGAAATGTACTCAGAGCTAATTAAAATAAATGAAACACTGATGGAGTATATCACTGAGGTGGTGGTGCTGCGATAGCGTTGTCGCCTCACAGTAAAACGCCCTGTTCAATTCTCAGCTAGAACATCTTCTGTGTGGAGACATGCGTGAATGGGCGTACCTTCATTGAAGGTTGTGCATCAGGGCCGGCAACTCGGCACATAAAAATCGACTGCCAATCATTAGTGGAGCGGAGTTCCGCTGTGGCGACCCCTAACCGGGAAAAGCCGAAAGACACAACAACTGATGGAGTATATCAACTTAAATAAAAAAAAAATGCTGGATAAAATGGGAGATGCTTTAAATAGATATTCAGACGAGGTGATAAAACTGCAAAAATTGGAGGTCAAAATAAAGAAAAGCCTGGCTGAATATGAGACTGCTCAAGAAGAGATGTTTAAAAAAATAATAGAATTAGAGTACAGAGCATAAAGGGAAAACCTGAGGTTTTCTGCTGTATAAGAGAAGCTGAAAGGAAGAGTAGTATTCCACAGCAGGAGTTGTTAATTGAATGGGCACATCATGTGTATGCTTCAAACCTGACCAAGAGTAAGCAACCTAGACCTTTAATAGTAAAGATGCAGTCCTACAACAGAAGGAGCTGATTCTGAAAAAACTGTGGCAGAATGACAAAGTACTAAAAGTGGGAGACAGAGTGTTTGTGGAAAATGATTACTCACTGTACACCAGGCAGAAGAGGAGTAATATATTCCTCTAATCAGGTAATATAGAAAAGAAGGTATGAGATTCAAAGTACTGTATCCAGTTATCTTCAAAATATTCTTTCCTCATGGGGCAAAATCATTTTTTGAAGCTGAACATGCTAAGCAGGAAACACAAAAGTGTGTCCAGCAAACATGAGCTGTGAAACAGAAGGAAATTCTGCTTCTTGTCCTTCTGGTAATAAAAACCAGAGAGAGACTGTGCCAGTGTTTCAACAGAAAATGTTTGAGAGACAGAAAAAAGCACAAGGGTTGACTAGAAGAACTGAAAGTACATTGAAAAGGAAGCAGAGACTAGATCTGGGAGATGGAGATAAACAGGAATAAAACCAGCAACTCATAAATGGACAAATAAATGTGGGATTATAAAGCATTAATTATATTTGTGAAACATGACAGAACAGAAAAATGGAAATATTGGACCTTTTTGACTTTGTTAAACTTGTGGGGGAATCTAAAGCATATGCCCTACTTCATATCATTAATGTATGGAAGAACACTTAGGAGAGAGGAAGAGGAAGGAAGAAGTTAATTTTAAGTAAAGCAAATGTTTGTTCTTAACAGTAATATTTGTATAGTGCATGACATCTGCATGCTATAAAGTAAAGTTTTCCAAATTATTTTCAAATGTAATGGGGATACTAAAGGAAACTGGTGCCCTTGTTTTTTTTTTCTTATTTTGTCTTTCTCCTTGTTCAGTTTTAAGAAATGTGGGCACTACAATGTCAAAAAAAAGAAGTAAAGTCCATTCAAAGGAATATGATAGAAGAAAAATTATGTGCTTTTTCTTATTCTTGCATAGGGGAATAGAAAGCAAATAAATAAAAAAGAACATTGAATATAATAAAGCTCTCCTCTAGTAAACAAATAAATAAATCCTTGTAGAATCAATGCTGTATCTGGTTCTCATCTCTCCATAATGACAATCTAATAAAGATCAATAAAAACAGAATACATCTTTCATTTAATTGTTTTCTTTCAATGGCTAGGATATAATGTTTCTGAAAACATTTGTGTTTTCTCATTCTGCGAGACCAGTAAAGATAAGACTAAACCAGGTAGTACTCAGTAGAAGCACAGGCTGTGCCATGCATCTTAACATGGATAACCTTCATTTTAGGTTAACCCATGTTTATGACTGTGGGTGTCAGTTTGGGCCAATTGCTCCTATTAGGAAGATTGTTTGTTTGTCTTTTCGGCTTTTCCCGGTTAGGGGTCACCACAGCGGAACTCCAGTCTGCTAATGATTGGCAGTCGATTTTTATGGTGCCGAGTTGCCAGCCTGACGCCCAACCTTCAGTGAAGGCGTGCCCATTCACGCATGTCTTTCGGAGGCCACTCAACCATGGGGAGGACATGCAGACTCCATACAGAAGGCACTCCAGCCGAGAATCGAACAGGAGTACCTCTTGCTGTGAGGAAACAATGCTACCGCTGTACCACCGTGGATAACTAAAACTTCAATATTTGAAGATGTACAGTTTTGTGTTAATATTAAGTTAATAGGTTTTTGGGGGTGTATTCGAGTGTGTTTGTTTTTTTTTTTTGGGGCTTTCAATGAAACAAAATGTTTTGTAAGATGTAAAGTAGGATCAAATGGATATGACTAGAAACAACTATATAAAAGATCAACCTGCTAAACATTAGTGTAACATAAAAGCTGGAACTAGATACTTAACAAAAAAACTATTGCAAATAAAAGGTGGGAATAATAATGTCTTAACATAATGAGCCTTTCACTATTATCTTTAAATGTTAAGGGTCTCACAGATATATACAAAAAAATAGTAGTGAAGTATATTAAAAATGTAGAGTGCAAATAGCTATGCTACAGGGGACATGCTTGGAAATAACTGAACATGTGAATTTGATAAAGAAAAGTTTTCAGGATGGTTATTCAGTGGAATACCTGGGAAAAAGGAAAAGAGGACTACTTATATTATATATATGCTAAAAATTATATTAGGTAACTGGGAACATGTACTTATAGGTTATAACTTCATAGGTAAGTATTAGACAAACTGGCCTTGTCAGTCATTTTAAGCTTGAAATAACCTATCCCAGTTGATTATAGATTGACCTTACATATCCCATGGTTGGAAATTATATGTTACCCAAATGAGAATAACTGGGATCATACCATAGATAATTTGAGGGGACCCATGCATGAGATAATGCATTTAGGACCTACCTCTGTCCATTATTAGTAATGTTCTGTTTCCCATTCATAGATCTATCTTACACTTGAATATGGACAGGGATGAACTTTGTTTTATGTGGATGGGGAGTCTGTTCCATAGCAGTTATATCCTCTGTGAAATATACCTTTACCTCCATTCTGTTCTGTTGATGTTGCAGAAGAGGTTTATACCCCTAGACCATGACATTTGACTTGCTGATGTGCAGTAAATCCATCAGTAATGGGTCAGAGACTGCAGGTAGGATAACAAGGATAGTGACAGGGCTTTGAGTTGGTTCATGTAGGCCATGTTGATTAGGCCTTGTATCCTTTTAATAAGGTATCTCTGTGGGCATTATTGTTGCTGCATGTGTCTGAACAGATATGTGCCAAAGGGGGACATTATATATTCAATGACTGACCTAATGAGGGCTGAGTAAAGGAGGACAATGACATCCTTAGATGTAGACACAATCCCTTTCTTTATAAGCTGTACAATATAGAAGGACATTCTTACAACAATGGACACTGCTGGCAAAAGTTTGATCACTGTCCAAATTAGTTTCCAAACAACGGGGTCAATTCTTAGAGATGTATTGCCAATGTGGTAGTTCCCTGGAGTTGATGACTTCCTAAAGGATACAATAATGCATTTTTAGCGTTTAATTTCAGTCTATGATTTTTGCACCAGTTATTTATTTAGGACAAACCTTCCTGCAGGATGGCTAATTCATTTGGGGATTCAATGTCTCCTCCTAGCTTGTAGTCATCTGCAAACTTACTGAGCCAGAGCCCTTTGTTATTGGCTTTTACTTCGATGCCATACAGGAGAGGTCTCAGTGCACAGCCCTGGGGGACTCCACTGGTATTTGGCATACCTCTCAACTGTCCAGATTTTCACAGAATGTCCAGATTTTTTCTTCATATTTTGGTCTGTTTCTCATAAAATTATGATTTCTGGCAAAATAATGGCAGACATTTAAGTTTCAGACTTCATAACTGTCAGAAAAGTCATGCTAATGCAAAAGCTGTTGTTCTAGTAACTCTTTTAAGTTTGTAAGTGCAACATTTAAAAAGTGTACCTATTTTTGGGCCTTTGTACTCCCATTGTTTGTGGCTTTGTCCAGATGTCTTGATCTAAGAGATTGAGAGGTATGGTGACTGGTCTCTTTGTAGAGGTAACTTCCCATATTTTGATTATACATGCCCTATCTGCACGAAGGTTGGCAATATATTGGATGACATAGGGATTATTCCCAGTTTATTTAGCTTTTCTACTATGCCTGAGTGGGGAATTGTGCCAAAAGCTTTGCCCAGGTTAAGGTATGCAGTGTGTGTACCATTTTGACTTCATCCATTGTTTTGCTGACCTTTTCAAAAAAATCCACCAGACTGAGCAAGCATGACTTGCCCTTGACAAATACAAACTGAGATGGGTCCAGTGTTTGGAGGTTCCCTGTGTCCCGATTGATTAGCTCCATCATATGTCTTTCCATGGCTTTGCATATGAGGCTGGTCAGACTTATGGGTCTGTAATTGCCTGAGTTTGTGGAAGTTACTCCCTTATGCAGGGGAATGACTGTAGCTGTTCTCCATTCGCTTAGTACAAAATCTGTACAGAGGCTGAGATTAAAAGTGTTGTTTGGAGTGTGGCTAAATCATTCTTGATGCTATTTAAGATGCATCCAAGGATACTGTCAGGACCCATCAATGCAGTATTTTTAGCTTCTGATAGCACTCTCAGGTCTTGGCCTTGTGTGATAGCTGGAGGAAAGCCAGTTTTAGGTATATCTTGAGATTCAGACAGAGGGGAGAAAGGGTGGTAAAATTAGAGCTAAATTTATCAGCCAGTAGGTTTGCTACCTCTTCAACCTCAGTGTAAGTAACATTGTTCACAATCTCCTCAGCGCATTACTGTGTTATGCTTTTGAGAGTAAAAACAACTAAAAAAATGCCTATTGATTGTCTTTGGTTTGTGTAGCTACTTTAGCCTGAAACTTGGCTTTGGCTGATTTTATTAAGCACCTTCATTGTTTATTTCAGTGACAAGGGCTCTATCATTTTGGGAATTACTCATCTTACTTTTGGTCATAATTATTTTCCTTTTATTATAAGGCTTGCTGATAGTATGTTTCCACCATATGGGTTTGTTTCTGGGGTTTGCCCTGCACTTGTTCTTATGGGGTACTGCTGCATCTATGCAGCTGTCTACATGCTGGTATAGTGTGGTAGTGTATATTTGTGTGTATTCAGTGGAGTTAACTGGGTTTGGTGGGGATTTGAAGCTTGACAATGCATCACTTCAGAATAGGTAGTTTGTCTTAAAGAAATTATTAAAAAAGGTACCTCAAGTGGAAGCGATCTCTGGTTTTAGTTTTATTTTGAAGGAGACTGCTTTATGGTCAGACCTAGTAAGTGATGAAGATACACAAGGGATAGGGCAAGATGCTCCCATATTAGTAAGCACATGATTCAAGATGTTATTTCCCATAGTGGCTACTCTTATTAATTGTTTCAGGGTATTTGTACTGACAAAGTCCAGGAATCTCTGTGATTGTGCTTAGGTTTCCCAAGCTATAGTTGTATAGTTTAGATCACCTAGGAAAAATGGTATTGGGTTTAATACGGAATAATTCTTGTTCCTGTAGATAGGTGTTGCGGCTTTCTTTTGTCATAGAGGGAATCCTATAGCAAGCTAATATATGGTACAGGACCTTTCTGATGGTTATTTGGACGCAAAGAAGCTAAAGTGCATCATGCTGCTTTATTAACTTTATGTGAGTCTCTTCTGGATGTAGATTGAGCCACCTCCACTTTTTTTCCCTCCTGTGCAGTAGCTAGTCTAAACATGTGGAAGATGTTATAGCCCTGCACAGCCAGAGTGCTCTCCACTATTTTAAACCATGTCTCAGTCATTACATGGATGTTAATGCCTCCAGGGTGAGAAGGTTTTGTAGGGAGTAGAGTTTCTTGTTTAGGCTCCTAGCATTAATCAGTAACACCTTCATGTTTTCCTTTGCTTGTTTTCTTTATGTTGGTAGGTCTATCAGGTTGGCATTGCTTAAAAAAGCACTAAGGGGATGGACAGTGTCTTTGCCAATAATCAAAACCCTAGACAGCTATAGGCCTTCCCTGATGAAGCATGTGGTATGTTGATCATATCCTCCCAAGCTGACAAATGTTGGACCCTTTTAAATGACACCAAAAACCAAGCCAATTACTGAAGACAATTATTTTTAGCTCATATTGCGTCATCATCCTTGGAGAAGGGGAGAAGGTGGAATGCTGATCAATGCTAGGCTCATACCTGCCTTAGACACATCGTTTGAGAGCTCTATCATGTCTCTTTTCATAAAATCCAGGAAGGTACACTTCAAGTCATTCACAAACCCATTCATCATCTAGAAAAATGTCCTGCACTACATAACTTATTACTGACCTACTGTCCAGTAAGGGATCTCTGCTCTAATAACAAATTCTTATTATTTTTAAGTAACTCAAATAGAGTTGCAGGAGACTCACTGTACTACCAATACATTGCTAAGCTCTGGAATAATATCCCCAGACAAATAAAGCTTTCTGACAGATTCAGTAGATTTAAATACTGCTTAAACAACATCTTTACCAATCCAGGTCCTGCAAATGCTCATCAAAAGGCTGAGAGTTTGTGTTCACCATACGATACTCTCCAAATACTCTCCTTAAACAGAATACACTCAGTCTCTCACTGAAATGGCAGAACAGTTTTTATACATAACTGCTGCCCATACAATCCACTAAGTTGCACATTGGTTTTCCTCTTTAGTAACTTCCTTCTCTGCAAAATCTTAGCCTATATAAATGTAACTACTGCTTGCGTATAAACGTAAAGAGAAATGTACCTAATCTGTGTTTAATTGGAACTTAGTATAATGCAGTGTAAGCAATTGAAGCTTTTCTCCTAGGGCCTCCACTGAAAATAGGTATTACCCAGTTGGACCTTCCCAGTAAACAAACACAAATAAATAATAATAAATAAATAAGTCACTGACACCATCATGAATTATGACAGAGTCATACTGGTACTTGTTTTTAAATGACTTGAGTGCATGCGTGATGGATGGATCTTGGCACCAGACAAGCAACTAACCATCACGCTTTCCTTGCTCAGCCTGGTAAGAGATGTGATGCCTACCACTGCTACCAATATGTGATTGCCACCACTATTTGTCATCCTGAATGCTGGGCCAGTAATCAAAGAACCAGAATCCTCACCAGTGACACTGGAGAGAGATGTGCCCTTGAAATGCAAATGGATACACTCAGTATTTCCAGATTCAGACCTCTCTGCATCATGTACAATTTCCCTTAACAACACACAAGTAACACACTCAACCCAGGGTCTGGCTATATCTTTATCTGTCTCCCTCCAGATCCCCAATAAGACTCCCCACTGGTACAGCTGTAGAGTTAGGTCCTCAGTCCAGCGTCCAAGCCAAGTCCTTCAGATCCCTCTCTGTGAACCCAGTGCTTTCTGTCCCTGCCCCAAGTAGTTGACGCACAGACACACACACACACACACACACACACACACACACACACACACACACACACACACCTGATAAAGGCTGGCACAAATGTACCTGCTGTTCCCCATTCTGCCCAGAGTATAAGGTAGTTGTCACTGCCACCAGACACTTCACAATCAGCTATTCTAAGGCCCTTAACAAAGGGTGTCCAATTATACTGTGCAATATTAATACTAATGCAAATGGTAGTAGTTCATCAAGATTGCTAAGCCTTCTGGAGTGGCCCACACCGTGTCAACAAATAAATATAAGTACTCTCACAGGTTAAATACTCTCTACAAGAACTAGCCACAATAAAAGTATTAAATATATTTAATAATAAATAATAAAAGTACATGAAAATACTGAATATATATTCACAGTAAACCACATAGTTCAAATCACAGAAAATATTGAAAACAAGACTGATGGACAGACTCATACAAATAAAGAAAAACAATCTCTAACTAAGCATCACTATATTCCTGAAAGAATCTTAAGAGAATTTACTGTTCCCTAATAACTTATTTGGGCAAGACAAGATGAAATAAGTGAGCAGTCTTTTTAGTTAAGCTCCCAAACAGAATACTCTATATTCTGAGATTGCTCCCTATAAAATATAATATCCAAGATGTCTTACAGAATGGCCTCATCTGGTCACCTGGCTCTAGTGTCCCACAATATCTCCTTTTGAAGTTTGAGACAGGACTTTAGCAGAATGCTACAATACACATTTAGGCTTTTATGGCAGTGCCTATGAGGCAGAACCATTTACAACACTTCCCCTTCTTTACAAAAGCTAATGGATAATGGCTGCTCCCAGACCCACCGTCTCCAGTCATACTCATCACTGTAGGGCACTGTTCGATGATTTAACAGCTCATTTACATTTCCTTTATTTTTGCTTAAAATAAGCTAGCTGGTTAATCATTGATGTGTCAGTGTCCTATATTAAAACATATACATTTAATTCAGTCATCATAATACATGTATATTTCTCTTCATTTCACCAGGGTGCACTTTTGATACAATTACACAAGCAAAGCTCACAAATACATTTTCAGCATAACCATCTATACAAATCAGCTTGATATACAAATGACATATAATTTTTATAAAATTCCAGCTAGCTGTGTTAGCACAAGTCATACATTCTCTACACTACTTCTTCCTGGCATGGCTGGCAGTACCTCCTATCATCACATAAGAGGCGCATCTGTATGTCTTCCAGTGCAGTCACCTATAACAAGAATACTTGGTTTGGTTGATGCCTGCCTTTTGGGCTCAGCATCTGTGATTTTTGGCACTCCTTATGCTACATGAAGAAGTAGGCTTAATTTGCCGAGTATGCTTTGTGCCTGTGTTGTAGTTTGGAGGTCTTTGATGTTTAGGCAATTTAATTTTTAGAACCTCAACATATGATGGATTACATATATTGTGATGGTCTTGGAGAGGTGTGATGTGTGGTATATTGCTGACGATTTTGGTGTCTGAGTTTACCGTGAGAGAGTTTTGCCTCCAATTATATTATATAGGTACATCTCTCACACACTATGTTATGTTGTTTGATGATAGTCAGGATGAGACAATTCTTACATTGTCTCAGGATATTCATCTCAATCAGGCTATCTAGAGAAACGGTAGGGAAATACTGCTCCATGATACTGACAGGAATAACTCTGGGGGCAGGGGTAAGTATAACTGCTTGTTCGGTTTTAGAATAATGTCTGGGTGGATTTGCTACTGGGCGTTTAAATTTCAATACAAAACAACTAGCCTGGAAACCTACTTCTGCCACCAGCAAGAACCAATAAAGTAATTATAGTAAAAAAAAAGACTCAAATTTGATACTAAAATCAGTGCAAGAAATATCAGTACACTCAATAAAGCAATTTTATCAAATATCTTCTAGCCTGGTAAGTAGTGTAAGGGGATAGACTATACAAAATTATACTTATGTGCTTATTGTCAACACGCAATAAACACAGATTGGGAGGGAATTATGTTGTCAAATTATAATAAGGGGCAGGCAACAACAGATCCATCTATCCATCCATCCATCCAGAACCCCTTTTTCCCAATTTTTGCACATGGATTTGGGGTGTCACTCCAACAGCCAAAGTTCACACCACTGGGTGGCTAGCCCTACTGCATTAGTTCTTCCATACCAGTCATTCACACACACACTCACAGTGCCCAAACCACCTACTGCATGTCTTTGGAATGTGGGAAGAAACTGGAGCACCTGGAGGAAACCCATGAAAACACAGGGAGGACATGCAGACACTGCACAAAAGGCACCCCAGATAAAATTCAAACAAGGGAACCTCTGGCTGTGAGGTGACAACACTATCTCCTGTGCCACTGTGGCGCCCATACACTGGATTTAAGAACACAACTACAAAACGGTGGGTGGGCACAAAAAACAATTAGATCCTTAGCTCTAAGCTGATTGGCCTGGAACTGCCTTAATGTAAAAACAAGTTCTTTACTAGCCCAATATACCCTCAGTACATAAAAATTAAACTATGGTTTAATACCAACAGTGAGACCACTTAAACAGCAAAATGCAGTGCAGAGTGCAGCTATGTACTGGAATTACTAATATAGGCTTGAAGATCTAAGCTACAGCAGATACAGACTGTTAAAATAAATTTAAAAATAAGATCAAGATAAGAAAATACGTATCTTTTTTCTCTGTGAAATGGAACTATTACAATGTAACAGTAACTTAGGAAAGTCACAGCAAACAGCAACATTGGAGTTTTTAGACCTTTAGCTCTGAGCTGACTGGTCTGGAACTGCCTTAATGCAAAGACAAGTCATGAACTAGCCTGGCATACACTCAGTACATAAGAATGAAACTAGGGAATAATACCAACCATTACACAAATTAAACAGCAAAGTGCAGTGCACCTGTTTATTTTTATTTATTACATTTGTTTATAGGATAGTGTCCAACTGGGCCAGGGGCCCGTTTTCATGGGGGACCCAGGGAGAAAAGCTCTGCAGTAGTACAAAACAACATTTATTGCAAACAATACAGGCATTTATACAATACGATTGATAGAGCAATACAGGCAATAGTACAAACCAAGCAATTGCACCATACCATACTGGGATATTTCAATACAAGACAAATAAGACAACAGATGATAGAAGTTATGTTTAAACAGAAATAGAAGTGGGTTTTTGTGTGAGTAGTGGGAATTGCCATGATAGTTGTGGGATTTGGAGACTTTGAGTAAGAGTTTGTTTGAAGATCTGAGATTATTACTAGATTGGATTAGGTGGGAGATTGCAGGGCAGTCACTGGGGAGATGGATTATTTTGTGGGCTAAGGTTAGCTGATTAAGCTCAGAGGAAGGCTGTTACTTTTGACAAGCCGAAACTGGTTTGTTTTAGATTTTGTGCTTTGAATAATAAAATAAATCTCCACAGCTCATCATTGTCTGCTGGCTCTTTATTTGGATTTTATTATAAGGTCAGCCCACACCACTTTTAGCAAGGTTCTTGCTACTGCACATTCTGGGGTGTCCTAATATAAACAATTGCCGAAATGAAAACAGTTATCTTTCTTTGTCTGTGTGTTTTCAGAGTGTAATGATTTAGCAGATTTTAAAACTTCCTTACAGAGTACTCTGTCAAAAATATTGGGTGAGCAAATGGCTGAAACAAAGGATAAGATTTTTTAAGATGGGAACAGGATCTGAATTGCCTGGACCTAGTAAGGCCTTATTAAGTTTAATTCTGTTGGCTACCAACAAAACAATTACTAGAAAATGGAAATCAAAGCCTACATGGCTCAGTAGTTAATGCAGGAGGTTCCCCCTCTCGATTCTTTGCTGGGTTGCTTTCTGTGCAGAGTGTGCATGTCCTCCCTGTGTTTGTGCTGGTTTTCTCCAATTGCTCTGGTTTCCTCCCACATTCCAAAGACGTGCAGTAGGTGGACTGGACACACTAAATGTGCCACAGGTGTGAGTGCATGGTGTAGAATTACTGTTTCAGGGATAGCCAACTGGCGATGTAAACATTGGCTCTAGATGATTGTCACTGTTGAAGTGACACCCTGACTCCATGTACAAAAATGGGAAAAAGGGGTTCTGGATGGATTGTGGATATGGATGGAAATCAAAGCCTAAATCAACTTTGTTTGAATACTACGAAAGAGATAAAAAAAAAACTGGGAGCAAAATCTTAAAAAAGGAGCAAATTACATAGAACTAAGTGGAAACTGTGAGAGCAATACATTTAGAATAAAGTTCAGGAGCAGGGAAGTTTAATGGAAGGTGGGAATTCAGCAAAAAAAGGAAAGATATGTGGTGTATAATGTACATAAATGGAAAAAATGTTAATATGGTTTGTTTTCTTTTCTGTTAATGCATATTTGCCTGTGTTTACTCCTTCTTCTTCTTTTGGCTGCTCCCATTAGGGGTAATCACAGCAGATCAACTGTTTCTATTTCTTCCTGTTCTCTGCATCTTGGTCTGTCACACCAACCACCTGCATGTCCTCTCTCACCACATCCATAAACCTTATCTTAGGCCTCCCTCTTTTCCTGTTACCTGGCAGCTTCATTCTTGGCATCTTTTTCCCAATATACTCTGCATCCCTCCTCAGCACATGTCCAAACCAACGTAATCTTGCCTCTCTGGCTTTGTTTCCAAACCTTCCAACCTGGCTGACCCTCTAATATACTTATTCCTAATCCTGTCCATCCTCGTTACACCCAGTGCAAATCTTAACATCTTCAACTCTGCCACGTCAAGCTCTGACTCCTACCTTTTTGTCAATGCCACTGTCTCCAACCCATATAACAAAGCTGGTCTCACTACCCTCTTGTAGACCTTCCCTTTCACTCTTACTGGTACTCGTCTGTCACAAATCACTCCTGACACTCTTCTCCACCCACTCCATCCTGCCTGTACTCTCTTCTTCACCTCTCTTCCACACTCAGCATTACTCTGAACTGTTGATCCCAAGTACTTAAACTCATCCACCTTCGCCACCTCTGCTCCCTGCATCCTCACCATTCCTCTATCCTCCCTCTCATTCACACACATATATTCTCTGTCTTAGTCCTGCTGACCTTCATTCCTCTTCTCTCTAGAGCATATCTCCACCTCTCCAGGGTCTCCTCCACCTGTTCCCTACTCTCACTACAGATCACAATGTCATCTGCAAACATCATAGTTCACAGGAACTCCTGTCTGATCACGTCTGTCAACCTATCCATCACTATTGCAAATAAGAAAGGGCTCAGAGCTGATCCTTGATGTAATCCCATCTCCACCTTAAATACATCCGTCACTCCCACCGTATACCTCACCGCTGTCACACTACCCTCGTACATATCCTGTACCACTCTTACATACTTCTCTGACACTCCTGACTTCCTCATACAATACTACAACTCCTCTTTAGGCACCCTGTCATATGCTTTCTCTAAATCCACAAAGACACAATGCAACTCCTTCTGACCTTCTCTGTACTTCTCCATCAACACTCTCAGAGCAAACATTGCATCTATAGTGCTCTTACCTGGCATGAAACCATACTGCTGATCACTAATCATCACCTCCCTTCTTAACCTAGCTTCCACTACTCTTTCCCACAACTTCATGCTGTGACTGATCAGTTTAATCCCTCTGTAGTTACTACAGCTCTGCACATCACTCTTACGTGATACTTTAATAAAGGTGTTTAAAAAATAGAAAACGTGCTGCTAAAGCATTTCTTTTGCGAACGGTTTTCTCAGATACCTTGTTCGGACTTCTTAGCTATCTACTGCTCTCAAATGCTTACTATCAGAATCTGGGACAAATCCATTAATAATCAGGTGCACTTTTTAAAATATTTGCACTATTAATGTCAGACGTTAACAAAATAAGACAAATGTAAATCAGCGTGTATTTTCTGAAAGTAAAGAAGTCTGTAATTCTAATTATTGTCATTATTTATTAAGTGGTATTCACCTTTTCCTACGAAATGTCCAATTTTAGGAAGTACAGAGCTAAAGTCTGAAACAAAATCAGGGCACGTTATTTCTTTATAACTTAATAGTTTGTGTAATACATGCAAAACGTCCACGAGTGTTTTTTTTTTTAATTTTCAAGTTACCAGTTGACTACATCTGGCTGCTTTCTTTTACAGACATCGGTGTAAGTTGTGATCGATTAATATAGTCTGCAAACTTGTTTGAGGAAGTAGTAACGGTTGTGATCTCCAAAGACATGTGACGGGTCAGAATGGCACTTTGGTTGCTGCTAATCTAAATTTTGCACTACGCTTGCTTATTATTTTTTTTCCAGTCATTTACAGAAAGGCTATTGTTGTTTTTTTGCTGGTTGTTTTTCTGCTGTGCTGATTAAAGCCCGACTTACTATGGTGCTTGCTTCTTTGCTGAAACTGCTTCAGCGACAGACATACACCTGTCTGTCACACCGTTATGGGTTGTATTTATGCTTTGGTGGCATTGTCCTTATGATTATATCAGCCTTCCAGTTTGGAGAGGTTAGTACACCTTGTTTTGCATTATTGTCCAACAAATTAACTGTCCTCAGGCCTGGTTGTATTTATTGAAACTTGCTTCCCATTTCCCGATCGTTTTACTTTTCCAAATTAAAGAGTGTTACTTTAGAATTTTACGTTGCATACAAGTCCGTGGATGAATGTAGCACACATCGTTGTAGATATTTCAGTTAATTGCTTCTTTTGGGGTGCTGGCATTTTTATTTTGAGAAAGGCACAATGAGTTTGGTGCTTCTGCATCCACAGCTCGTTGTGATTCACTGGTTAAGGATCATCATCCAGATGCTCCAGTTAGCAAGTTCAGTGGGCTTGTATTATTTATTTGCTCTGTAATCATTTTTTAGATTTCGGAATCTTTTCTTGCTGAATTTTGCCATTCAGGTGAAATTGCAGTAACCAGAACTTCATTATTCAGTATGTACTCTTTTGGGAGACTAGTTGAGCCGGTTCTTGTAATGTATAGATGTCCACGTGGATTTTTTTAGTCACATGATATGTAGGAGCAGCTGTTTTTCTAGAAAGCTGATGCTATTGCTTTCATGATTTCCACCTGGGACATTGCTTCTGTTAAGTATTTAAGTGCCTGAAACAAAGGAAGTCATATTTATTTTCTTTCTGACTAAGTGTTTCTTTTTTGTAGATGCATTGCTGAAGGGTCGATTCAGTGCCTATAGCTTATAAATTGCTTTTTGTGAAAACAGGAGCAACAGATGTAGTAGCCTGTAGGCACAATTTAGTATCTCAGCTGTTTGTATTACATACAGTTGTTAAATGTTATGGTGAGCAGTTTAAATTAGCTGTTTTTTTGCATTAGTACGTTCTTGGTACTTTGAGTAAATTTTTTGATATAATGTATATACTGTATCACACATGTATCTTGCATGGTACAGTATGGGCTAAGAATTTGTTTTTATGAGTTGTAATAAATATGCAGTGGTCCAGACTCTTGTTGCCACTAGCTTGGCAGTAGGATGTGCGGAGACTCTTATCTTAACAGGAAGAACACAGTTGAACTGATAAATGGAGAGGATGGACATATTACTATTGATTACTGTTTTTAGTAGATTCAGTTGCGTGCTGCATCGGTGGACAAATTTTAGGATAAACTGAGAAAACTAAATGTTTTGGAGATTGTAACTCATTTCCAATAATGTAAAAAGGTGTCTGTGGGGGGTATTTACAGAATATGTTAGAGCTGCCATCTATTTGGTAGACTTTCAACTGAAAATGTGTGTGGCCTGTTGGTGCTGGGACATTGCATTAGTTTGTACTGATGTTGGTGTGACTACTGTGGTTTATAGTATTGACTGGTGGGAAGAGACTGAGTAACAGCACACGCATTTATGTCTGTCATGAAGAAGATGTGAACTATTCCATTGTGCACAGGGAAGTTACCATATGTCTATGACTTGTATTCTGCTCATTTTTAACAGTGATGTGCAGTAACAAGAACATTTTTCTTTGGGATGGAGGACCTTCCGTTTGATAGATTATGATGGGGTGTAACAGGTGTATACCAGAGGAATGAATAGGGCACTGTGTTACGGACAGGAGCCCAGATGTCAGTGGTCATAAGGCATGCATGTGTGTGTGTGCACGTGCTTACACATGTGTATATGATTGAAGGACTGCTGACCAAAACATTTATAGGAGTCTGTCAAAGGAAAAAACTTCAAAGACCAATACACATAAGGTTCAGTTAAGGCACTTTTAATTGACTTGCCGCAAGGAGACAAAAACATGCAAATACAAGGATTTGTCTAACTACTAACAGGAAGTGTGTTCATTCTTATACGATTTTACAAGAGATGGCCTTCTAAGCTGACGTAATCAAACACAACTTTCAGTATTGTTCTACAGCAGATGTTACTTAGATTTTCTGCTGACATGACTAGATTTGTGAGAAACTTTTGAGAAAAACAACCTGGCCTTGGTGACCATTAATCCGTTTACAAGCGTCTATTGTACAGTGTTACATTTCAAGGTACTTTTCTAATTCAGGTACAAGCAAATGCTGATTGAAGTTCATATTTTCAAGCAGGCTTTGTACTAATTATCTATAACTTCTACAGCTGTGTATTTTCTCATAGCACAGCAGAGCGTCTTGTCTAAGTTTCATTCAAGTAGTATTGTTCTATTCATTATTTTCGTAACGCAAGCAGAAATCACCTGCTTCTCAGTAAGGCACAAGCAAGATTTTAGCTAACAATACAAGGTCAGAAAGCAGCTGCAGTTTGTACAGATTTATGCAGTATGAAATAGAATAAATGTGTTAACCCTTTTCAAGCTGTAAATGCACTAAGCATGTTGCTAATACACACATTAATACATATTTTTCTAACATTTCCCCCCTATTAATACTTTAATTCTACTTTCAAAATAAGCATAACCAGTTTGTTTTCTTCTCCTAACCTCTTCCACTCAGGATTTGCAGTTGAGAGTCATTCAGTTTAAACTTATGAAAGCATTTTTAGTCTTTTAACAGTTCTTCATACTCAGTACTTTGATATAAGGTTTCAGAAACTGAAATGTCTATAAGGACTTTAATCAGTCTTTTCATGCAGCGGATACCACAACAAACACATACTCCCAGTAGGAGCATACCTACACAAATGGCAATCGGGATGTTCATTAGGATGGTACCCCCCCCCCCCAAACCATTTCTGGAAAAAGTCCGTCAGTGGGTTTGGGCCTGGTTTGGTCATGGCCGACACTTGCTGAATTACCTCAAGATGATTGTCTATCTCGTGTTTATGGTCAGGAATATATGAACAGCATTCTTCTTGGATTAAAGTGCACGTACCACCTCTCGCCACTAGGGTGAAGTCGAGAGCCATGCGGTTTTGGAGCACTACAGTTCTCATAGCATTCAGTTCATCAGTCACCAATTCAAGAGCAGAAAAAGTTGCGTTGCTCATTACTTCGAGAAGTTTTGACAGTTTTCTCAGCTCCCAGATCGATTTCACTGCTCCATATGCTGGTGATATGCCTGCCCACGATATAACGCTATCACTCAAGTCCATGTGTGTCAGTCCTTTGCCTAGAGAGTGATGGTCTTTCCAACGCGCATCGATTTGTCCCACTGGATTTACAGGTTTCTTGATGACTTCTCGGACATTTCGAATTTTTCCATGAGGCAAAATGGCCGGAACCAAGTAACCCAAAAAACAACTGCCGGACCAATTCTCAGGTAACCATTTGTATGCCTTTCTGCCACACACAAAATAACAGTTCTCTACTTTAGTAACCTTGCTATGACTATACACTCGCGCTGCATGAAACATTTTCCTATCAATTGTAGACAGCTGTTTATAAAGAACAGAATTATGTTTTACTTCATCAAGTGTTTTGTGCATCAATCCAAGAAATGAATCATAGTTTGTATTACAATAAAAATCTACATTGTTACCTTTAGTGTAACATTTATAAGGAACAGTCACATTGCAGTTGCTCCAACCCACCTGAACAGTATCATTTTTATAAATGCACACGGTTCCCTTTTGTGGAACAGACAAGTGCAATGCTATTTTATATTGTGCTGTAATGGTTGAGGTATCATAAATCAAGTTCTCCCAGGTCTCATTGACCCCTAGGGGGACCATAGTCATTAATAACCCCCCGTATACTGTCGGCAAAGCTGTGCAAATCCAGCAATTCAAAACATTGAAAGTCTCAGCATACACATATTTAATTGCCTGGTAAGTGTTAAAGTTTGGATGCCAGTTTATGAGTAACGCTTCACGTTTATTCAGTTCAGTCTGTGTGGTTGGGAAAAGAAAAGGCCACAACAAAAAGATTATTGCCACTAATACAGTTAACAGGATGATTATGCAATACTTCTGAGGAAAGGGTTGTTCTGCATTCCTGTTTCTTCTGGACTCTATCATTTTTGCTCTTGGCATGTAACAAGATTTTTGTCCAGTTTAAAGTTTTTAACTAAGTTACAGTGTGTCAGGTGGATCCGGAGGCACGCTCCGCGATATTGACTGCAGTGGGTGTTGACAAAAGCACTTGATATGGACCTTCCCACTTCGGAGATGCCCAATTCTTCTTGACTATCTTCAGCCAGATCCACACTCCAGGGGGCACTGCCACTTCTGACAGTCTGGTTCGTTCTTTATCTGAAACAGAATTTAACTGCAACAAATGTTTAGAATTTAAGAGGTTTCGCATATAGTCAGCTAATGTACTGTCAGCTTCCTGGTCTGCGGGCATGAGAGATTTCCACTGAGGTATATAGTAAGCCCTTCCAAAAAGTTTTTCAAAAGGAGTCAATCCTTTTGCATTCGGAACAGTTTTCATGCTCAACAGTGCCAGGGGCAGACAGTACACCCAGTTTCTCTGTGTTTCTGTTATTAATTTTCATAGTTTACTCTTTAAAATCCCATTATGCCTCTCTTCTAGCCCTGCTGATTGTGGGTGATATGCACAATGATTTTTTAGAGAAATACCAAAATGTCTACTTAACTGCTGTATGGTCTGATTTACGAAGTGTGTGCCATTGTCACTGTAGATCCTTTCCGGAATGCCGAATCTAGGGATGATTTCTTTAACAAGAACTTTGGCCACAGTCGCAGCATCTGGATTTTTAGTCGGAAAGGCTTCCACCCATCTGGAAAACATATCTACAATGACAGGACTATACTTCTTATTTTCACATTTATTCAACTGTATGAAATCCATACAGATAGTATGAAACGGATACGGTGGTGTAGGGAAACTCCCTTGCTTGGGCTTTAACGCCCCTTGTGCATGATGTTTATTGCAGATGTGGCATAACGAACAAAATTTTTTAGAGTAGTTTGTAAATCCGTACGTCGTGAACACTTGGTTCACCAGCTGTACCATCCCCCCTGTTGAGACATGGCACTGCCCATGGCTCAACAAAGCTGCATATCTAAACAAATTAGACAGCAATATCGGTTTTCCTTCTTTAGAGATGTACAGCCCCTTTTCGAGAATTGCTCCTCGTTTTACCCATTTTTGTTTTTCAGTTTGTGTAGTAAGTGTTTGCATTGTCTTTAACATTTCTAAGTCTAAAATCTCAGAGGGTTGTAGTTCCTCATTCAAAAGAAATACTTCTGAAGCTGCCTGCTTTGCAGCTGTATCAGCTCTCGCATTACCTTTTGAAATCCTGTCCTGTTGCTTGGTATGAGCTGTGCATTTACAAATAGCTACTTTTTGAGGTAACTGAATAGATTCTAAAAGATCTAAAATAAACTGTGCATGATTGATTGGTTTGCCAGTAGATGTTATCATTCCTCGATTTTTCCACTGTTGTGCAAAAACATGTACAGTAGAAAAAGCATACTGGCTGTCAGTAAAAATGTTCACACATTTACCTTTTGCTAAGGTACGTGCTCATGTCAAGGCAATCAATTCTGCTGCTGTGCAGATAAACTATGTGGTAAAGATTTTGCTTCTATAATGTCTGTGTCAGAAACTACTGCATATCCTACTAGGTTCTGTCCTGCAGGACCCCTTTTGCATGAGCCGTCCACGTAGTATGTCACCTCGGCATCATCCAAGGGAACATCCGTAAGATCTTTTCTAGGCAGTGTCTTTTGCTCAATCATCTGCAGGCAGCTGTGTGGTGTGCCATCTGCAGGGGTTAGGAGCAAGGTAGAAGGGTTCAAAGTCGTACATCGTTCAATTGTCATATGAGGTTGGCTCAACAATATAGTCATACAGGAAAGATGCCTAGCAGGGGAAAGATATGCTACCTTCTCTTGTAGTAAAATTATTGCGACTGCATGAGGCACTCTCAATGTGAGAGGGTGAAACAACACTACTGAGGCCGAAGCCTGTACTGCCATTGCAGCTGCAACTACTGCTTGTACACAGTGAGGTAAAGACCGTGCCACTGGGTCCAGTTGTGATGAATAATAAGCAATAGGGCGTTGCTTGTCCCCATGCTGCTGTGTTAACACTGATGTCATAAAACCTTGCTCACAATCTACAGTTTGGAAAAAACGTTTATGATAGTTTGGTAATCCCAAAACTAATGAGGATGCTATTAACTGTTTCAGTTTGCAGAAAGCAGATTTTGCTTCTGGTGTCCATTGTAATAAATCCTGTGCTGCCATATGCTTTTTATAAATCAGGATAGTCAACGGTGCAGATTCCAAAGCATAGTTTGGAATCCAACTCCGACAAAAATTAGTCGTACCCAGGAAGGACATTTTCTTCTTGGTAGTGGGTTTTGGTGCTTGCAAAATCACTATTTTTCTGTCCTCATCTAATGTCCTACCTTCCTTGGATATTACATATCCTAGGTATTTAACTTGTTTTTTCCAAAGCTGCAGTTTATTTTTGTTTACTTTATGTCCTTCAGTGGCTAAAAATTGTAATAGCGCTATGGTATCTTCTTTACAGTCTTGCTGGGTGGGGGACGCCAGCAGGATATCCTCAACATAAAGCAAAATTTGACTACCTCTTGGTGGGGTAAATCCCGCCAAGTTGCTTGCCATTTCTTGTGAGAATATTGTTGGACTTTCACAATACCCCTGTGGTAGTCGCGTATGTGTATACCTTTTCCCCTGAAATGTGAATGCAAACCAATGCTGGCTGTCAGGGTGTATCTACCACAGAAAAATATTTCTGTTGAGGTTTTAAATCATTCAACAGGGTGTGTGGGTCTGGCACCATAGGTGCCCTTGGTATTACTGCGTCATTTACAGCTTGTAAATCTTGGACCATACGCCACTCTCCATTCGCTTTCTTAACAGGAAATAAGGGTGTGTTACATGGTGAATCAGGAGATTCCACCAGCACCCCTTCCTTAAGTAAAGCTGCTATAATAGGTTTGATTCCTACCTCTGCATCTTTTCTTAAGGGATACTGTCTCTTTTGTGGTCTAAATGCTGACTTTGACATAATAGTAACTGGTCCTGCTGTATGAATAAGTCCTACATCTGATTTTCCTGTTGACCAGAGATTTTCTGGTATATTCTGTAAGGCATTCTCTTCCTCCTTCAACAGGAGTGCCAATCAGCTGTCCCTGCTAGACTGCAAGTGTACAGCTGGGTGGGTCTGAGTTATCCAATTCAGCTTCTGCATTTGTATTCCCTGTTCTGACAGTTCTAACTCTGCCTGTTTTTCCCATCTCGTGACTTTTTCTCCTAAGTCTACCCATTTTACATTCTTGTCCTTAGTTAAGCTAACATGTGGTAATTGATTAGATTTATAGAGTGCAAAGAACTCCTGGGGCAATGAACAGCTGGCTACACTGTTCCCTTCTGTGTCCCAGTGCAGATTACGTAATATCAATCTGTTTGCACGATTTTCAAACAATTCTTGCTCATATTCCTTATCAGGTCCTGGTGTATTACAATAATACAGAGTACAGTGCAACAAATGCTGTTTATCAGTGTCAAGGGAGGGGAACTTGCTGATGGCTACCTTTATCAACTCTTCGGTCACCGCCCCTGGACCAGTCGTAACCAAGTCCTGGCTGTACCAATAAAACATTTCACCCTCCGATTGCACTGCAAAGGTATCAATTTGTCTGTGTGCTTCCATACCCTGCATAGTCGGAACTACTGCTATACCAAATAGCTGCATAAGGTCTCTGCCCAAGAGGTTTACTGGGCATTTTGCAGATACAACAATTTTACTTTTCTGGGTCAATCCTGAAACAGGATCAGTTATCACAATATTATAGGAGAGGGGCTCCCGATACAGCTGTCCATTAGCTGCTTTCACTAATGTCTAATCAGGTGACTCTAAATTCTCTGGCAGTTTGGAGGGATGTACCAGGGTCTGTGATGCCCCTGAGTCAGACAAGAATCTGACTTCCCTCCCTTCTACCAGGAGTATAACTTCTGGTTTCGTGCCTGCTAAATAGAGCTCTAAGCTCAATAAATCCAAATCCAAAATTTCATTTTCTTCACTATCCGTGACTTCTTGCACTTCCTCTATTTCTTCTGCCACATTCTCTACTCCCTCTATCACATACTCATTTGTCCTTTCTCTGCTATCCCCTTCTAGTGATTCCTGACTATCATATAGTCAGTCCTCACCCTCCTTATCCTCCGTGGTTTCCTTCTTGTTTTTCTTGCAATCCCTTGCCAAGTGTCCTTTCTTACCACATTTAAAATATTCACCCATTTTCTTTCGCCCTTCAAAGTCCTCTGATCGCTGATCTGATTGTTTGTTTCCCTGGGCATTTCTCTTGCCCTTTTTCCCAGACTATACTACATATACTTCTGCTCCATATTCTACAGAAAATACTTGGGCATTCTTTTTCTTTTTGCTATTAAAATGCCTTTCTGCATGCCTAGCATATTCAAGCAATGACTGTAACCTGCTTGTACGATGATCTACCATGTGCTTTGTAATAAAGCTGCTTATAGGTACAATACTGCCTTTCAAATATGCATTCTTTAACTGCTGCTCATATGGGGAATCGTGTCTGATCTTCAGGAACCTGCATTCCACAATGGTTATTAAAACATTCTAATAGTCTGGCATAATATCGGTCAATAGCTTCACCTTCCTGTTGGATGCATTGATTAATGCAAGTCCAGTCTGCCCTAGGCTTCCATTTCTCAGAGATTCAGTCTGTAAGACCTTTCACTCTGTTGTCTAATTCTGCGCTACTATGTGGGAGGGGCCTGAGCGCAATGTCACGGGGATTCCAGTCGCCACTAATCATGTGCCAGTCTGGCCCCACAATTTGTCTGACTACTTTTTCTACCTCTTCTCCGTTTAAATTATAACTCGGCCTCATTCCTTGCAAATCTTCTGAGAACTTTCTAAAATTAACTTTTGGATGGGGAATTCCCTCAGTGGCTTTCCGGATGTCTTCTGGAGTCCAGGGTCTATACACTAGAATAGTTGGGTCCTGACCTTCTTGCCCTGCCTGAGGATTAGGCACTTCTATAAGTGGGCATATTTCTTCTTCACTCCTAAATCGTGAATTTCTACCCATTTGATATAACTTAATGTCCCCTTTTGAGTTTCCTGCCCGTGTTCGAGACCTGGTCTCGACGGGATCTCTGATAAACGGTTTTGCTTTTGTAGTGTCTCTACTTACAGTGACAGCAGGATATCGCAGGGGTGGACTAACTTGTTCACTTGCCTCATATTCTGGTAAGGGAGGCGGAGGGGCTGACACTGTTACTAAGTTATTGTCCTCCTTATCTAAAAACATTGCTTTTGAATTATTACTCTTTTGTTCCATTCGGTTTACTTCCTCAATCCACCTGTGTGCCTGAGGAATTCCTAACTGACGTTGCTTTTTTACCCGACCTCTAGAATCGGTTTTAAGCTGTTTGACAAGTTTGACAAGTGAGGAGTTTACTAGTTTACCATCAAATTCATACTTATTAACCCATTTTGAGTAGTATTTAATATTATCAGCACGCTATGACTGTATGTATTTCGCGTCTTCGGTTAACGGCGGATTTTGGGACCTTTTTGTACAATTATTACCCATTTTGTTCTACCCTTTTAATCGTTATGTAACTCCTTATTTTTAACGTGGTAACACGGATGTTTTTATAGTCTCTTCAGAATGACTGCCTACCTGCTCTGTTTCCCTGATCTATGACAAGACAGTAATCTTTCTGTCCCTGACTTATAAATAAAGTCTTAACAGAAAATACAAATCTAGTCCCTGATCTAAAACAGAAAAAGAAGGTAGATTCACCTTACCTGAGCCTTCGTGATTGATCACCTGGTTCGAGTAAACCCGTCCTTCAGTCGCAGATCAGAAAGTGGCTGGCCTCTTTTGTACGACAAGTCAGTCAGAGGGCTTTTCAAATGAGAAGAACCGATGTGGTTTCTTCCCCGTACGGTTTCAAGCCACCTGGCCTGAGGCAAAGTGAGGGTTTCCGGTCCGAAGGACCAATCTGTCAAAGGAAAAAACTTCAAAGACCAATACACGTAAGGTTCAGTTAAGGCACTTTTAATTGACTTGCCGCAAGGAGACAAAAACATGCAAATACAAGAATTTGTCTAACTACTAACAGGAAGTATGTTCATTCTTATACTGCGAGACATGGCCTTCTAAGCTGACGTAATCAAACACAACTTTCAGTATTCCAACTCAACAAAAATGGAGACAAGTTCCGAAAATCAAACTCCACAAAAAACAAAAGGCAACTTGTGGAGGAAATGAGGCACCAAACATTTTACCAATATTTTAATAGTCCACAGCACGCAAACAGCTATCCAACGATAAATACACCAAGGTTCACAGCACTAACGCAAAATCTGGACACTGCGTTTTCGTTTAAGTCACTTCCTCAAATGCAATTCAGTAATAAATCAGGACATATTCTTCAGTATTTATACACAACCTGATAAAAATTAAGCACTCAATTAAACAATTAAATAATGAATATAATAGCAATAGGCAATCAATTTAAAACCATATTCACTAGTCAGCGCATAAAACCTTACATGCAGACAACATTAATAAAATACTATTCAACCACTTAATCTTTAAAAGTTTTAAAAACACAGTTAGGTAGTCAGACATACATATATATAAATTACAATTTAATTAATAAATGAAGTTAATGGATAACTAAATCTGTATAAGCAAAAACCTCATATACTTGTCAAACATTGCCATCTATTGGTGAAACTGATATTATTGCAAAACAAGCAAATTTGCTTATTTATTTGTGTACATTATAAGCCTGAACATATAGAGAACTTATATAGACATTTATGTTCCATTATTAACCTTTAAAGTGCATCAGTGCATAATAAATAAATAATAAATAATCTTTCTAATAACATAGGGGAATACAATATATGAAAACTGTAGGAAACTAAATAAACTGAATAAAAATGATTACAGCTTAGCTGCTCTCATTTTTAAAACTGGTGCAATAGATATACTATCATTCAGCCCTGGGGTTTTATTAGCTTCTAGGTATATTTGCCATAAGAGTTCTTTGTATTCAATAGATGTTTCCCAGGGGCCACCTCTCGGGTGTTCAGTATTGTTCTACAAAAGATGTTACTCAGATTTTCTGCTGGCATGACTAGATTTGTGAGAAACTTTTGAGAAAAACAACCTGGCCTTGGTGACCATTAATCCGTTTACAAGCGTCTATTGTACAGTGTTACATTTCAAGGTACTTTTCTAATTCAGATACAAGCAAATGCTGATTGCAGTTCATATTTTCAAGCAGGCTTTGTACTAATTATCTATAACTTCTACAGCTGTGTATTTTCTCATAGCACAGCGGAACTTCTTGTCTAAGTTTCATACAAGTAGTATTGTTCTATTCATTATTTTCAGAAGCATAAGCAGAAATCACCTGCTTCTCAGTAAATTTCCAAGGCACAAGCAAGATTTTAGCTAACCATACAAGGTCAGAAAGCAACTGCAGTTTGTACAGATTTATGCAGTATGAAATGGAATAAATGTGTTAACCCTTTTCAAGCTCTAAATGCACTAAGCACATATTTTTCTAACAGAGTCTCAATTTGGCAAATTCGTTTACATGAAAATACTGTTTTCAGGAAAAAAATAATACTTCTGGTGAAAGAATCTAAATGACATGTTCTTTTTTCCCCATGATTGACCAATACGTAGCCAGGGCAGTAAGAAAATCATTCTATATCACCCAACTTGTAAGTAAGGGTATGGCATTCAGGTCCAAAGAAGCTATAGTACCACTCTACTCATACCTAATCAGACCCATCATTGAGTACAGTGCCTCCTTTGGCATGTACCTGACTAGGCAAATGCAACAGCTGGAACTCCCACATAGGTTCCACACCAGGAAAATTCAGGGTGTTAACACACTTGTCCTATGCAGCTCACCTAAGAGCCCTGTCTCTATACTCAGTCTCCTATAGGTTGTTGAGAGGTGATCTATGTTTGGCATATAAGGCGTCCTTAGATCCAGCCCTAATGGAGCTTTTGCACATCTGCAAAATAAGCAGCTCAAGAAACAGTAGATTCAGGGATATGAACTTTGCTTCCAATGCAGACAGAACATGCTGGTGACTGGTGAGACAGATATGTGACTCAAAGGTTCTCTGTGCTCTGGAATAGGTTTTCCATCCATGTGAAGCAGTCTTTCCCAACCCTATTCAAACATAATATTGACCACTGGAATAGAAATCACAAATTTGTTCCCAGGCTGGTTCTCATGTCTCTTATAGACAGAGGGCAACAATAAACATTCTCTAACGCATCCCTCTACAAAACTTTATAGCAACTTCTAAACATAACCCACCTAACAAACATATTCCCCCCTCATTAAGATGCACATATTACAAGAGGACATAATTGGATTGGGTTGCATGGTTAGGCTTTTAAAGGCCCTGGTTGTTGTTCGTCTAGTATATACCTGTGAACCTGTCACTACTTTGTCTTTTTCCAAGATCACCACATCTGAGAAAAGTAAAATATCTACTTTTGTGGATTGAAAGGGCTGTTTCAGCAAGATAGCAATTTGACCAATTTCTCAGAAAAAAAGCTTTCATTAAAATTTGTATTAAAGAATGTGATCTGACATTGGCCTGATATGCTATATATATATATATATATATATATGCACATTATTATATGTATAGGATATAGTTAATGGTATTTTTCAGGTAAACTATGCATCTCTGCCAATCAAATTGCTTTGAGTGATAGAAGTGTCTTAGTTTTATATATATATATATATATATATATATATATATATATATATATATATGTCTTTGTGACACATTGAACTTGGCTCTTGTCTTGAAATACTAACAGTCATTCCCCCACATTTTTCTTATTTTCCAATTATTATATCCATACAGTAAAGAGTCGATTATCCAAACGCAGCCTTCCAGAGTTTTCGGGTAGGGAAATCAAAAAGTCTGAATATGTAAACATTATGCATATTCGCTTGTGCTTGTTTTTTGAGCTTGTAGCCCGCTTATGGAATCTCTGATTGATTGAAAAGTGTATTCCCTGTATGCTGAAAAAACAAGATTTTAGAAGTTTTTTTATCCGGTTCAATTATATGTTTGATTGATTATCCGAACTACCCTAGGTCCCAATTAGTTTGGATAATCGACTCTCTACTGTAGTTTGAAAGCTCTTCTTAGACCCTCTGATGTGTTTTGTAGTTCCTTTGTAAATATATCCTGCATTCTTCTCTATGGTCAGACTCGGGCTAGTCTCTGTAAATATTATCTTAACTTTCTTACTATTTTTGCTTCCTGTTTTTCTTGCACTAGCAAAATCCCATCATTTGCATATGTTTATATAATTGCAGTATTCCACCTCTTCTCCAGTACTTGGGCTGTGCCTGTTGCTTTCCTTTGCAGGGTTCCATGTACATGGCTTCTGAATGCCCATGACTTTTGTTTCTACAAGTCTTTATCAATACGCTCATGTCATATTATGTTATGAATATCTGAGAGAGTAATCTTATGTATTTATGTATACCTAATTATATGTATTTTGTCTTGTCTTATTATGAGCATGTAACCTGTATATTGTCCCTTGTTACATTGTCTGTTTGATTGCATATTGAGCTTTTCTCCCCGGACCTCTGCTGAAAAAGTGTTTCACCCAGTCGGACTTTCCCGGTAAACAAACGTGGAATAAATAAATGTCTTTGTTTTTATAGAATAGCCAAACTGTTTGCTTATGCTGCACTGATGATCCCATGAAAGGGTGAAACGGATCTTGTCTCTACCAAGTGAGGTTTGATTTTATTGTCCTGAATGCATTAGTAAGACTTGTGAGAACTAAAATGTCAGGGGCATTCAGAAGCCATGTAGCTGGAATACCTGAATTCCTCTAAGGATCAATTTGCATATATCCCAAGGGTCACCTTTCAAGGAGGTTTATGGTATTGCTCAGTGGAGACTCTGATTTATCTGGAACTTTTTATTGTTGTTGCCGATGTAGATTTTCTGTTTGATAATTTAATAAAAGTGTTATATAAAAAAAATTATGACGTAGGCACACTTTCCTTAATAGAAAAGGAAACAAACCATTTTAATTGTGGGTTTGGAGTAATCGTTAGGGCTTTACCTCATAGACGCAAGTTATAGGGTTTGTTTATTACTAATCATTATTGGCTAGGCTTAAAGTGGCCCTTCTGGGCAGTTAGCCTAGTATTCTCATATAAATTATTTTTTTTTCATTTATATGCATTAAATATTATATGTGTTTTGTTTCATTACAACAACTCTTATTTGGTCCAAAGTTACATAAATTGCTCAATTCCTACCTTCCCTTAAACCTCTGTTTGCCTGCTCCTCCTGATCGTTATTTTGCATGAATTATTCCTACAAATTGGAATTTCTATGTCATTTGCTCCTTCCCTTTTCTAAAGTTACTATTTCCAGTTTTTTTATCTCTTTTACAATATTCAGTACTTTAAATACAGTTAGTTTGGAGTTTGACTTCTTTTAATTCCAACAACTGCTTTTTGGCAGGTAGTAGAATTAAACTTAAGGTCTTACTATGTCTAGACAATTCAGATCCTGTGTCCCAGCTCAAAAGAATCATTTCTTTAATTAAAGCCATTTGATTCCCTAATATTTCTAATGGAATATTCTGTAGGGATTTTTCAAAATCTTCCATCTCATTACACTCCAAAAAACATGTTCCCAGTTACCTCTTTCTTCTTCATCACACTTCCAACATTTTCTATCTATATGAGGAAGAAATCCTTTTGAAGTCTACTTGGATATAAAAATACCAATGGAAACACTACCAAGTAAAAATACTAAACATTCTGGAATTTATTGCCTACTTGGAAACCATAGAGATGGTCCACCTCACTGTTTAATTATGTTAATTTTTCTTCTCACTCTTTTACTTTTCTTGTTCTGGTTGTTTATAGTTAGTATGCAATCCATTTATATGCCCTAACAATCGTCCCTTTCTTAAAAGTAGCTTCTTTCAGGTTCTCTAAATTTCTTCTTCTCTGGCATCCAGGCAGTGTGCTTACTAGCCAGTAATTGAATTTTACCCAAAAATACTATTTCACCGGCTCCCTTTTCTAAGTTTTTGTTTTTACATTGAGAAATCTGAAATGAAGCTGTTAAGTGGGCAGCCATCTTGTAAGTCTCACAAAGCTTTTCTGTTTGAACTTTTAACCTGTTGCTTTGGTTTAATTGCATAGCAAAGTAAAACAAATAAGAAGGTTACCTGTCTGTGCAGCAATGTTACGTTAATTTTATCAGTTGTAATTTACATATCGGCAAGAGTAAAGTTTTAGATGCTAGCACAAGTAAGGGGGAGGTGGTTGAATACAGCCAGATGAAGATGTTAAGATATGGGGCTTATTCAGCTGTCTCATTGGTCTCTGTGGAATGGGAAGGAAGATAAACTGTGTTTATATGATATGAGTTTGACAGCATGTTTAAATTGTTTGTAGAAGGAGAGGTTGGGTACAAGTGTGAGATGATTTATAGTAGGGAGTGATTAGGTTATGTGGCCTTTCAGAGAGGACTTGTTAGAACTGAATTTTTTTAATTGTTGACTGTCTAAAATTAGATAAGATGGGAACATCTCTGGATGATTATAAAAGAGGTACCTAAAAGTCGGAGAGTTAAAATGGAAGAGACTTGGATCTTGCATTTTAGTTGTGTTTTAGATGGTTGCAGAATCAAAAAACAATATAAAGGATTAGTCAATATAAAAATCAGTTTAGCTAATAGATATAGACTCTCTGTCTCTCTTTTAGTTAAAAAGGTTTTATTTTTATCTTTAATCACTAACAAAACCCAGCAGGATTCAACTGTCAGCACCATCCTAAACCTGGAGAATATATGCAAGGACAACCCTGACTCCACTTTTAGATTTTTAGATCTTGAAAACTGAATCCTTGATTTTGAAAACAAAGTTAAGGAGAAGAAACTGCAGACAATCAACAGGGGCCTAAGGGACAAGGAGGAACCACAAAGCCATCCTTCTTTGACCAGGAGAAGGAGATGCCCACCTAGACACAATTGTGGGAAACATTTTGGTAGGCACCAGAAGCATGACAAACCTAACTACCTCCCCATGCATGATGCTGGAACACAAGGGAGCCTGGCCACACACATTGCAGACCAGAGAGATGTGGAAGGAGACAACAGGCAGGTTTTTCACCAGGGCCAACAGGAATCTGGACTCGACTTGGGTGCACCCAGCACCAACATAAGGCAACAAGACATGAGGAAAATACCACAGAGGGAAACACCCAAAAATCAGAACCACTGGCCCGTAACATGGAGGCACACAGTGGAACAACCCTTCACCCCTACTTACTGGTCTCCACAGGGGCACCAACAACAGAGAGACAAGTCCTGGAAAGGAGCCAGGGAGCTGTGGGATTTTGAGAAATCAACACAACAAAAGGGACCCACTGGAACCAAAAGTAAAAAAGGACTAAGATCTGGAACCGTTCTTCAAAACCACTGGCTCAGCTGGAGCAAGAAATCTTGGATAAGGATCTGACTTTTATACCATCTCCCAGATTTTCCTCTAATCAGCTCCCATGGAAACTCCCACCATTGTCTGTAACTGCCTTTAAATAACTGACCTGTTGAATGTAATGTATTAGAACAAGAACATTCATCCATCTGCTTCAACAAGGTGTCTTTTTATTCCTCCCATAGGAAGGGTATCAGTGAGAGAGAGTCTCTTAGACCTAATATCTAAAGTGATTTTTATCTGGATTAATCCTTTATACTCTGTTTATTGTTAGTGCTGTCATCCTTTGGGTCACAGGTGGGCTACTAGACTTCACTTGAGTCCTTTGGATTACCTCTTGTTTTCTGGTTACAGAATCCTAATAGATTGGGAGTTACTGCCATAGGTTGTAGTTTGAGATTTTACTTAGGAGTTTTATTACCAGTGGCGAATAAGAATTTTGAAACTCCTCCTTCCAGATTAACATTGCTCCACTACCCTATCCCAATTTCAAGACACCTCCATTATAACTATATTTATCCTTCCTTAAGCCCACTCATTCCCTACCTACAACTAGACATACTCCTCATGGTCACTCTATTTGCTCTTCCCTCTCACACCTACTCATATTGCATCATCCCACCTTCATTTTTGGTCCCCCCACTTTTTTTCTCCTCCTTTTACTTTTCTGTCTACCACCTATTTAAAACTGCAGTACCTTAATTCCTAATACTGATCACCTCTTATTAAATGCTTCAGACTTGCTTTTATTTACTTTAGCTACATTTTGCTACCACTTCACTTACTATCTGTATTTCTACTGACCTTGTCCATATTTTATCTCACTCCATTGTTATCCAATCTCACTATTACTCCTAGAACATACACCATAATTCTAACTCCTCCCCATCTCCCCTTGCTATAGCTTCCAGCATATACTGTTATCACATCACATACTTACTTACTTTCTTTAATTACAAATATACTAAAGAAGAACCCATACCACACACAGATCAGTTTTACCTTTAAAGTCATTTCACTATACACATCTCTTATCTAGTCTTGTTCTTGATGGTGATATACATCCTAATCCTGGTCTCTCTCCTCAATCTCTGCTCACCTGCTACTTTATCACCCTAACTGCCCCTAGTACTACTCTCCCAGTCAACCATGGTAGTAGTCTACTACTGATGAACTTAAATGTAAGGAGCATATACAATAAACTACCAGACTTGCATGCCTGTATAACCTCACACACCTTTGACATACTAATAACCGCATAAACAAACATGTCTAAAATCAGGTACTAAAGACTAGAAAATTGCTCCAAGTCTGCATCATTATTAGAAATAACAAACAGCATAAGAAAGCTACATGGTTTTGGGTACCGGAACTGTTAGTCACACAACCAGAGGGGCTGGAGGGGGAGAAGGGAGACAGAACCATCGTTATTAGATTTTCCTAACACTACTGATAACGAACTTGTAGCTAAAGAAACAAGACTTGAGCATCAAGATAGTGCGGAGATTCTTAGAAATGGTGATTTTATGGTGTATAATGTCACTAACTTGGTATTGACTTCTACACACTGTGAATTGTTGAGTAAAGGTTTTTCATTTGTTCCATAGAAAACTGATATTGCCTCTTTGTTGTTGAATTTTAGATTATACACATGATAATTAAATTTAAAATTGCTATTCCCACAGGAGGATGTGAATTTTGTAATGAGTTTAAAAAGGACTAGTACCTTCATTCCTTCATGTCACAAGAAGGTGATGGTATTTGATTCCTTATGTGAAACAGAGTTTAGGAAACAAGTAAACAAGAACGTGTTTTACATTGATAACCTTGGCAAAAATGAAAGGGAGGAATTACGTGTGATGAAAAATGACAGGATGAGTAGATTTATGAAACTGGATAAAGGGGGTGGGAATCGTGGTTATGTCGAATCTTGATTACAGTTCAAAGATGTTTGGGATTCTTAACGACCCATCCACCTATTTGAGTTTCTTATGAGATCAACTATGCTTATTCAAAGATTGACACTGAGTTGTTTGATGCCTTTTCACAGGATGTTATAAATGGAACTGAACTTGAATTTTTAACTGTTGAGGACCCCATCATTCCTGTGATTTTTGGCATTCACAAAATTCACAAGTGTCTATATGATCCACCATTTAGACCTATTGTGGCAGCTAGGGGGTCAAAGACGGAACCATTAGCTGCCTTCATTGACAATCACACTAAACCTGTTATTGCCACTATGGGTCACATTTTGAAGGACTTTTAGCATTGCCTTGAAATCTTACGGGACGTGGTTTCTGTAGATAATATGATTTTTTTTGCCATAGATGTGGTCAGTCTTTTCTCTGTGATTCCCCATGGTGATAGTATTAAAGCCTTCGAAGAGCGTCTTTTTGCTTCTGGTATTATACCCAAAGTGAAAGTTAATTTTTTAACTAGTTTGATGGAAATTGTTTTGGTAAACAATTTCCTATTCTTTGAAGGCGAATATTACCATCCTATCACAGGTGTTGCAATGGGGGCAAAGTGCGCCCCTGTGTTTGCAAATGTGGTTTTACTAGAATGGGAGAAGGAGACTAATAAATCCAGGTTTATGTCCAAAATCATTAAATACTTAAGATTTTTGGATGCTATGCTGGTCTTGTGTGCGGGAACTGAGACAGAAATTGAGGAGTTTGTATTTTTTTTGAATAGCGTTACAGGCTTCTTGACCTTCACCCACAGATTTAACAGTAATAAGATTGACTACTTGGATATACTTCTCAAAAAAAGAGAAGGGAAGTTGACTTCCACTATCTACAGGAAACCGACTCATTCATATGGGTTGTTACAATATGACAGTTGCTATCCTCCCCATCAGAAACGGGGGGGGGGGAGTAGTGAAATGTCAGATGTGTAGACTGTCAAGGTTGATTAGTGATGACAGTGACTTTGACTGAAATATACACACTCATTAAGATGTTTATGAACAGGGGATACCCCCTTAAAATGTTGTTGAAGATTAAGAAAGAGATCTATAAAAAAAGATGTACTGTTTTTTGCCCTAATTTAGGGGCTGGGTTTACTCCTACTAAGGTTACAATGGCATGTTCTATAGGCAACAGTGTGATGATGTTGAACTATAACCAGGATAGTTCTCAATTTTTAACCATCTTGAACTCTGCCTGGGACAAAAGGTTTGATATGGAACTTGAGCATAAGTTGGGGGACAAGCCAAAAATTGTGTACAGTAGTGGCAGGAACTTAAAACATTTTAGAGCAGAATGGAATGAGACCAAAGGGAATTTATAGGTCTCGAATGTACAAATGTGGTTGTTGAAACTACTGTAGATATATCAGTGATGGCCCCTATGTGGCAGTAGAGGGCTATTATCGGACCACTGAATGCCCTGAGAGGGGCATTTGTACTACAACAAACATTGTGTATATAGCAACTTGTAGTACATGCTCGGCATTTTATGTTGGAAAAACTCTACGTAAATTAAGGGACAGAATTGCCGAGCATGTGAGGGATATCAAGAATAGGATAGTTAGTAGTGCACTTTATAATCATTCTGTAGCTTGTCCTAATTTTAAAAGATTTTTGTTTTTTATCATTGAGAGGGTTGAAATGAATGAAAGAGGGGGCAACACTAAAATTGTTTTGGAGTTGTGTGAAACGGTGGCAACTGAGATTAAATGCCAAGAATTTACCAGGCATTAACGACAATATTTATATTGCCCCCCTGCTGAAACAGAGATTTATGATTATATAGAGCCTATATTGTGACTAAAACACAGTTACCTTTTGTATTTATTTATATGCTATACTATATTTATATTAACCCATTCATGGGATTGTTTTTCATTTTTTTGGTCATATATGGATTTTGTAACTTATTTTGTGGTGTATATTAATTGTTTTTTAACTTAGGCAGCAGTCAATTATTTGTGATGTCAGTGGATTTTTAGTATATAAAGGAAGTGATGTTTTTTCATCATGACTCTGAAGCCTGAGATTTACAGGTGAAAGCACTCGGTCATCTATTGGTGTATTAAAAGCAGTGTTTTCACTTGACGACCAGTGTGGTTTGCCCTTCATTTTTTGTTTTTGGTGTTTGTTCTGGTTTTTATTCTCACACTTCATGTGGTGGACTGGAGGTTTTTTTACCATCAGTAACCATCTGCGACCATTTGCAGTGAAAAAGCCTAATCATGCACATAAACACACGCTATAATAATGTGCGTACTCTCTCTTCCTTCAATAATGACACCTTCATTAGCCACCTCAACAAGTGCAATTGGGATATTCTAAAATACTTGACCCTAGACAATGCCCTAATTCACTTTAACCACACATTCCTTAACATACTAAATGAACCATCTCTCAGCAGATCCAAATTAATCAAATCCAACCCTGTCCCATGACTTGCAAGAAAAAAACAGGGAACTTGTGCTAAACAAAGATAAAACTCAGCATGGTCTACTGACAAAACATCCCAAAAATGGCAATATTTTAGACAGCTTTGGAAACATTCTAAACTAAACATCAGATCAGACAAAACTACATACTTTTTTTCAAGCTCCAAGACATCCATCAACAGAGCCAAGATTTTCTGGAACACAGTCAAAAGACTGCTTCACCCAGACCAAACTACCAGTCCTTCACCAACCATAATCAACAACTCGGACCCCATATCAACCCAATTTAGTACACACTTCGTACACTGTCCACTCCCTACTTAATAGTAAACCACCTTCCAGTGTCACTATCCCAAACAGTAATTATCACCATCCAAATCCTTTCCCCTCCAACCATTACCTATCTCCTCCACCAGAAAACACACCTCCTAAAACTATAAAAAATTTCTACCCCAACCACTGACATCTGCCACTAGACTTTCTCGGAATTGCTGTAGATGCTATTACATGTCCTGTATTTTTCTGATAAGCCAGTCCATTATGCAAAGCTGTGTCCCCTCCATTGTGGGGGGGGGGGGGACTACATCATACATTTACAGAAAGGTGCATCATCGACATATCTATTTACTGACCTATAGCTAGTGTACGTTCACACTTCAAAATATTAGAAAAATGTATTCATTCTCAACTCCCATCTTCGCAGTAACAATCTTCTCTCAAACGCTCAACACAGTTTTTGACCTCACCACAGTACAAATACTGCTCTACTCAGTTTTATTAAAATTGACTAGTGTCCTCCTCCTTCTTAGACCTGTCATAAGTATTTGAAGATTTTCACACTATTGGCTGCTCCATGAATCTTCTGGGACTCTACCTTTCATCCTTTAGCTGCTTTCACAACTATCTTACAAACGGAATGTAGACTATAAAATGGAAATGAGATCTCTATCACTTTCTGTTCGTCTCTATTGACATGCCTCATGGATCTATTCTAGGCCCTCTACTGTTCAACGTATTCAGGTATAACCCTCCCAAAGCTAAGAGCTGCTATAGTCTAATACATAGACATGCCACTAATATGCTCTTTGCAAGGTGTACCACTACAACAGAAGATGACCCATAACTCCCTTTTCCTCTATTGCAGTGGCTAGATGACTACCAACTACTTTTAAATGCTAAAAAAAATTTTTTGCTGTTTTTTACCCAAATCTCTGACAAAATGGAATACTTCGACATCGCATCAACAAAAATACTAAAGTTGAAATGGTGTCCAACACCAAACTTCCTGGTGTCATAATTGAAAAGTAATAATTTAACATCATTCAAGCCAACCAGAAAACTCGCCAAAAGCTGGGCTTCAACTCTCCAAAACAAACCTTTTCTCACAAACTTCTCTAGAAATTCTTTAGAAACCTCTTAACCTTTCCCTTCACTTCTCTATGCAGCACCCGTGACTAATCTTCACTCTACCTTAAAAAAATAAATTGTAGGTTTGCTACAGTAAAAGGGCTAAGTTTGCATCCAGCTTAGCAGACCATTCACACCACTGTGTAACACTAAAGCACCTTACCCTGGCTCACACTACCTAATTACGTACTCCCATTGGCTTACTGCTGAAAAAATAATACTCAAACCCAACACCGGCCCTTCACTACAAAACATCATCAAAAACTACTCCCTCCTAGGAATCTCCACTTACACAACAAATGTCTTCTGACCAGGGCAGGTCTCATGACAGTGCAGGCAACTCACTTTGCTCAACCTATGTTGCTCAGCACTCATCCCATCCATCCTAACACAAGACAACATTACCAGAAATTTCAAGCACAAGCTAAAACAGTACCTAACTTCCTCATGTTTATGCTCATGCGCTCATCCTGTCTAAACTCAAAATCTTTTTTTTTTTTTATCTCTTCCATTACAAAGTTCTCTTTATTCAATCAGTCTGACTCTCTAACCTTTCTTCTTACCATCTCTGTCTCTCTCTCTTTTTCACCCCCACTATTGCTCCTCCAAGTAACCTATATCCTTAATCATCTCCTACAAATACCCATCCATCCTTACCCTTCTCATCTCTGTATCTATTGCTATTTCAATCTCTCCATTATTGGAACTTTTCTCCTAAAAATTTTCTTGATTTTTTTCCGCTTATACCTTTTCCACCTCCTCCTCTTTATGTTCCTATTGCAGTGACATCCAGCCTCATTTAATTTAATATTTATTTTATTTTTTGACATTTGATTACTGGGAAAGTCTGACTGGGTAGAATCCCATTTTCAGCAGAGGCCTGGAGAAAAAGCTCCAAAGTATTACTAAACATTTTAAGAACAATAATTTTACAGTTTTTTTTTAAATAATGCAAGAAATGCACTTTAATTATACATAATATGAAAACATTGGTTAAGAATAGAGAAAAGTTGTATGAAAATTATTTAATAGTTTAAAGAAATTTTTAGTTTGTAGAGAAATTTAAAAGTATGGTAGTATAATACAAACGAGAACTGCAATACAAAGTGAAAGAAAAGCAGGCTTGTGTATATTTAGAGAGAAAGCCAGGGTAGAGAAAGTGATAGAAGTATGTGAGTGAGTGAGTGAAGAAGGGAGAGTAAGGAGATAAAAGGTATGAATGGCTATTTGTTCACATTTAGGGATTCTGGTGTTGAGCAAGAACAGAGCTCGATTTTGGTTAGGAAGCCTTTCAGACTAGTAGGATGGGAGGGAGGTATTGACCTCATGGATGCAGGTAAGGAGTTCCAGGCCTTAGCAACATGGTATGAGTGCAGGCAATGCCCAGCACATTTGATAGGTTTGTGGGCAGACAGGTCATTGGATCATAATGACCAACTGGGAATGTAGTTGTGTAGAATGTTTATTTGGTGCTGGACAAGCAGATGGATGCAGGATAAATGTATAGGTGGTAAGAAGCTGTGTATATGTTAGTTGATGAGGTACTTCTAACCAATTTAGTGTTATACGGTGGTGGAGTCTGAAAAGGGTATTTGCTGCAGTTTTAGCAACTTTGTTATAGCATCGTTCAAGTTTTGTTTTTTGTGATGCCTGAATGTTAGTAAAGATGTGAGTGCAATAAAGAAGTTTGGGAGGTAGATAAGTAGTGCTGAGAGTAGTTTTAGTTGCTTTGGTGAGAGAGTTTTTAGCTGTATAATGCATCCCTAGTTTTTAGTTTTTTTATGCAGTTTTGTATATGCAGGTCGAATTTGAGATTATCATCTCTAATAATTTGCTATGAGAAGTGACTTCAGTGGTTGTATTATGAGAGAGAACTTTACATTTTTTTTTCCTGGGAAGATTGAGCTAGAGTTGTGAGTAACAAAGTCATGTTTCAGTTGCTGTTAAAGCTTCCTGAACAATTTTTTGGAAGTGTCATGTTGTCAGATGTGCAAGTGCGTGTGGATTCATCTGCATACTGCATTGGGGACGCCTTTTGTATGGATATGTGGAGGGTGCAGCAGTAGCATTGTTGCCTCACAGCAAGAGGTTCTCCTGTTCGATTCTCGGCTGGAGTGTGGGGAGTGCCTTTTGTGTGAAGTCTGCATGCCCTCCCTGCGGTTAGGTGGGCGTTCGAAAGGCATGCGTAAATGGGTGTGCCTTTGTTGAAGGTTGAACGTCGAGCTGGCACCTTGGTGTTCGTGAAAATCTGTTGCCAATCATTAGTGGACTGGAGTTCCACTGTGGCGACCCCTAACCGAGAAAAGCCGAAAGACAACAACATGTGGAGGGTGTTAGTGGGAATATTAAATTGGCGGAGACCAAGGAAAGAGCCTTGTGGTACACCGGTGGTGACTGGGAGGAATGGAGAGAGCGTGGAGTGCTGTTTTACTGATTTAATACCTATTGGACAGGTGGCCTTTGAACCATAGAAGGATGGGCTGAGAGAGAGACTTAATGAGAACATTTGAAGTAGAAGTTTGCTCTGACAAACTGTTGAAGGCTTTAGACAAGTCTAGAAGTAAGGAGGAGACTAGTTTGCTGTTATCTTTAGCTTTACTGATTAGTATCTGTATAGGTTAGAAGTGCAGTGTTTGTACTAAGGAAAACACAATTTTGTATGCGGGATAGGAGTTCTTCCTGCAGGAGAGAGAGTTTAACAATTGTTTTTGAATACATTTTCAAGCTTTTGGAGAGAGGGATAAGATTGTGATAGGTCTAAGGTTAGTAATGTCTGTTGAATTTCCTTCTTTTTGCAGAGAGATAATGTGTGCCTTTCTCTCTCAATCTCTGGAAAAAAGAGAGAATGTGGGATTCCTGGATTGACCTATATATGAGAATTGAGACAGGATAGGCAATGCTATAGGATACTGTTTTAAAGTAATCTCTTGAAAGGTCCTTAGCTGAAGTAGAGCATGGCTTGAGTTTGAGTATTTTTGTATAGGATGTGGGCACAGGTTGGATGGTGGAAGTGGTGATACCTGGCTGCTGCCATGGTTAAGGATTAGATGTTGGTGAATCCTTGGTTAGAGATGCTGTACTGTCTATGAAGTAAGAGCAGTTTCAAGTGATGTATTATTGGGAGAGAGGTGAGGATTGACTTTATGGCTGGGATGAAAGATTTCTTTAATGGCTGTCCAGAATTTTTTAGGTTTGTGTTTTAGTTTTCTGTGTTACTGTAATGTAGTGTTTGTCTTCATTAATTTGACTTTTTAGTATGATTGCAAAGCATTCTCACATTTTCAAGATGGTGTTTTATATTTTGACATTCTTTCCATGCTTTTTCTCTGTCTCACATTAACATTATACTTTCTTTGGATATCCAAATTACATTTGTTTTTAGTCTCTTCCTTCTAGGAGATGCAAGGCTATTTAGAATATTTAAATGATGCTGTAAATTAATTCAACAGACCTTTCCTAAGGGGGAAATTTTAGGAAGTTCCATTTAATAGATGATAGGGTAGTAATGAACATTTCTGGGTTAAAAGAAAGTTTGTGTGTTGTTTTATAAGCATGTTGTTTGTGGATGTCTGCGATTTTTTTTTTTTTAATTTCTCCAGTACTTTGGGGTTTCTTCTACCATGATGGGAATGGACCCCATTCCTAAGTCAAACTTTGATACAAGTTTGTGAAGTTAGTACTGTTTCAGTCTGTGATGTTAGCCAGAAGTGCTCTTTGCAGCACCTGCAATGCGCTCAGAATTGATTTTTCCTGCAGTTTATATGGAGTTACATAACATATCTAAATACAGATGTAAATTCTTTCTTATGGCACCCATTGCTCCTACTACTATGGGAACTGTATGGGTATAGTTCTTCCACATTGCCCTCATTTCTGTTTACAAATCCTGGTATTTTATGACTTTGTGTCTCTCTTTATGTAAGACTCTCTAATCACTGGGTATAGCAATTTCAGTGATTAATGTTACTTTTGTCTTCTTTTCCTGGACTATTGTATCTGGTTTTCTTGCATCTGTTTTTTGAATTGTTGAAAATGGGTTATCCCATGTGATATAAACTTCATCATTTACTATAATGCTCTGTGGGTAATGTTTCCAGTCCTTCTCAGTTACTTCAATATTATAATGTTTGCACAATTGTCAATGCAGCAGTCTTGCCACATTATTATGCCTTTCAGTATACAGGCCTTTTGCCATCAGTATATCACACCCAACAACAAGATGTGCAACTGTTCCCAATTCTGTTTTACAAAACCCGCAATTATCTGATTCTCCGACATGTTCAATAGACTTTGTAAGTCACCGTGTACGTAGTCCACTATTCTGGGCCACTAACATTAACATTAACCTTTCTTCTTTTGGTTTAAATTCACCTCTTCTTAACTATTCCCGTGTTAATTCTGATGGACATGAGGTTGTTCCAGAAATTTTCTGTACATGCAACTGTATTTATGCATTTTCCACATTTCTTGCCTTCTTTTTTGTTATTTCACCTTATATTCTTTCTTTTGTTTTTTGGCACTTTCAGTTGCTGCCTGATTCATATCTACTTGTGGTTTGATTTCCATTCCCACTTGACACCAATATACGCATCTGCTGAACTAAGCAGGGAAGTAATCTTAGACTTTGTTCTCCTCATGTTTTAAAACTTTCTCTATGTTTGGATCATATCAGGTCAGCAGGTGTGCATGCAGTCCTGCAGTTGGTATTCTATACATGCAGTCAATTTCGAGGAAGCCCATACCTCCTTCATAACGCAGAATATATAATTCTGGTATACACTGATTTTTATAAATCATTTGATAAGCATGAAGCATTTTTCATGTTTTCCTGTCCAACTGATCCAGTACCTTTTGAGGCCAGTCAAGCACCCAAAACTGTAAGCTAGAACAGAAAGAGTGAATTGGTTTATCACTTGGATTTTGTTCCTAGATGTTAGAGCTGTTTTCAGTATTAATTTCAATCTTCTAAAATATTTTTTTACTAATTTTTGTATTCGCATTTGTTCATATTTTATTGTTGATCCTTCATTAATTCCCAAATGTTTATACACTCCCTCTTGCATCACATTCCTGTCCCAGACTGATATTTTCATGATGCTGCAGCTTTCCTGCTTTAAAGGTTACTTTTGCACATTTATTAAGGCCAAATGACATTCTTATATTATCTAAAAGTTTTAACCACTTGTAGTTATGCCTTCAGTTCCTCATCTGATGAACTATACTGTTTTAAATCATCCACAAAACGAAGTCTTTACACTTTTGTTGTTTTTATGGGAGTCGAATTGTAGCCACTAAAACAGCTTAATGGTTAAGGGCAAGACAAAAGATCAGCGGTGACAGTATCGCTGTGGAATATCCCCCTTTGAATTTTCATCCCTGGGATAATACATTTTTCCTTTTTCATGTCTTAGCTGCAAAGTGTTCGTCACTGTAATGTAATTGATCAGTGTAGTGTGCTTGTTATACATTTGTAAGCACTCTCTTTATCCATGAATGTGGGATGCTGTCAAATGCTTTTTTGTAGTCTTTCCATGTCATACTTTGATTCTTTCCTGTTTTTACAATTCTTCATTATGACTTTGATAAACGACCTTTTGTTCCACAAGACTTTCTTTTGTTATGCTTTTGTTCTATTGCCATGATTGAGTTTTCTTCTAAATTACTATATAAACTCTGTTGGCATCCATTCCAATGTATTGTTTTTATACATCATTGGAAGGCAAGTTATTGGCCTATAGTTTTTAGGATATCTTGCAGGCTCACTGTTATGGAGGCGTATCGTTTTATTGTTAACCAGATTGGCGTCTGTTCTGGGTGCTCATATAAATAGTTTTTACTTATGACTAAGTCTTCATGTAAAGATTTTAATACTTTTAGCCAGAAGATAGGTATTGCATCTGGGCTTGGGGTTTTCCATTTAAGAGCTTGTCTTAATTTTAGTTGGTTTCTGTGGCCGTTACTTCATCCCATTTCATATCCTGCACATTTGAACTTGTTGTTCTTTCTTTTACTTTACTTTCACATGATCTTCATAGATATTTCTCCAAAATGTATCCATTTCTTCTTTTTTTGGTGGTGGTTTCATTCCTTTTGCCTCTCCTAATTCTCTATAAAACTTTTTGGGTCATCAATTTCGTATTTTGTATTTTTCCTTTATATTTATCTGCATATCTTCTAAGTTTTCTTCTTGTGGCGATATCTTTAGTTTATTATTTGCAATAGTGTATGATAGATCCTGGTCTGTTCTGGTACTGCATGTTGCTTTTATTGTGTCTATCGTTCTTAGTATTTTGTTGATCTGTTTCCTCTTCTGTACTTTTGTAACAGCGGCACTTCTTGTCTTAATTGCTTTATAGTTTTCTGTATTTGACACTTCATGGTGGCATTTGATTTCTCCCCTTCCTTTCCCTTACTGCCCTGCGTTCTTATGATAAGACTTTTACTGTGTAGCTAAATTTAATAATGGAAAATGTATCCTATTTACTTCTGTTATACTACATGAATTTCTATGAACAGTCTTATTGTGTTCATTTGTTTCATCAAACTTTTAACATTGTAGCTCCTATTAACTTTCTATAATCTATTTCTTTTATTGATCTTAATATGTCTATCCATTTCTATTATATCAAGAAATTCTTCCAATAGATTATTTTCTTCTAAACTAAGGGCACATTCTTTGTTCTCCATTTCTTGCAGGCATACTACAGAAAGTTCCAGAAAAATCTTCTTGTGCTATATTCTCTTCGGCTTCACCCTATGTCTTCCGTTGCTCTTTCATATGGGAACTTGCTGGCCTGTCACTGTACAACATCGACTATGTCAGAGTTGCCACAGTTTCCTGTTCCTTCCCTTACTGTACAACTCCAACAGAATTTTTGTACTGGTTTCCAGTGGTAGGCTCTAAATTATCTTTGTATGGCAACTCATCAGATGCTTCCTGCTCAACTTCTTCTTTCGGCTTTTCCCGGTTAGGGGGTCGCCACAACAGATCACCTGTCTGCTCAAGATTGGCAGTAGAGTTTTCCCGTGTCGAGTTGCCAGCCTGGCGCCCAACCTTCCACAGAAGGCACATACATGCACGCACTCACGTCTAGGGCCAATTTCAAGTGTCCAATCCACCTACAGCATGTCTTTGGGATGTGGGAGGAAACCGGAGCACCCGGAGGAAACCCACGAGACCACAGGGAGGACATGCAGACTCCACACAGAAGGCACCCCAGCCGAGGATCGAACTGGAGAACCTCTTGCTATGAGGCGACAATGCTATCCTCTGCACCACCGTGGCCGCCCATGCTTCCTGCTCAACTGATTTCTCCTAAATTTGGGGATTCTTTATTCTGTCATGCATTGATTCTGTCAGAGTCAAATTTTCTACACTAAGTCCTTCACTTTACAGGTAATCCATAACTTCAGTTTCTATTTCTTTAATTTCTCCATTATTAATCCTCTTTTCTACTTCCCCCCTTTGCTTTTCTAATTTTTTGTATTGTAAAATTTTCCATAACTGGATGCCTTTGTCAGTATGTCTCTTCATTGCAAAAAAAAGCAGCAACAAAGATTTTTTTTGTTTTGCTTTTTCCTTTGCATAAATATTGCACCATATTAAATCTCTCTTTCTTTCCCATGTCCATATTTCTTCACGTCTCCTCCTCCTTACTTTTTTCCTAAGTTGAGGGACTCATTCCATCATGCTGTGATGTAGCCTGTATTAGACTTTCTGCACTAAATCCTTCACTTTGCAGGTATTCCATAACTTCAGCTTTTATTTTTTAAGTTCTATTTTAGTAATTTTCTGTTTTACGTTCCCCACTGTGATCTTATTTTTTTTGTATTGTGAAATTTTCCAGATGTCTGTGCCTTTGCTTATATTTTTCTCAGAATATTTTGGAACTGCTTTTTTCTGCTTTTTTGTATTAATTGATTTGGCTTTCTCCTTTGCATAAATATTACACCGTTTCAGATCCTTTTCTTTCTCGTGTCTATATTTCTTTTTTATACCATTAAAAAAATCTTTAGATTTTTTTTTTTTTTTTACAATTTTGCACTTCTCCCGTAACTTTTTTTTTTTCAAGCGGCCCAAGGTTTCTTGGTCAGGTTTCTTGGTCTATATAATGTTTTTAATCTGTTGTATTAATGAGCAGCAATTTGTATTTGAAGCCTTTGGTGGTGCTGCGGTAGCGTTGTCGCCTCATAGCAAGATGTTGTCCCGTTCGATTCTAGCTAGAGTATCTACTGTGTGGAGGCATACGTGAATGGGGCGTGCCTTCGTTGAAGGTTGTGCGTCAGGGCTGGTAACCCGGTAGTAAAAATCCACTACCAATCATTAGCGGACCGGAGTTCTGCTGTGGCGACCCCTAACCGGGAAAAGCCGAAAGACACAAACAGACACAAACAAATTTGTATTTGAAGCCTTTGACAGTTTTTTCTTGTGCAAGTATTTTTCTTTCTTATACCTTCAGTTTGGAAATTCTAGGATTCTTGTATAATAGTAACAATACACAATTCTTATCCTCAATAGGCCACTCTTTCATCTTTATGGCTGTTTTTTGGCCTGTCAGTTTTTGTGGACTACTACTTCGTTCTACAACATGGGAGCTATCTTCCCCCTGACCCTGGCTTAACCCCATTGTAGGAATGTTTCTGTGTTGTGAGGATTGGGCACCTTTTTATCCCGGGACTTGTACACCAGCTGTTTTCTTTGTTTTCTAATCTACTTCTGTTTGTGATATACAGACTGTATTTTACATAGTACTTTTCAGTGTGGTTTTGATGAGATTTTGTATTAAAAAAAAAAAAAAAAAAAAGTACTCAAGGCTGAATTAAATTCCAATAGTACTTCTGTCCTTTTGCTTGCTGATTTTTTTTTTTCCATTTGTCCCCCTATGTCCATTCCCTTTTTTATTTCTCCAAGTCTTTTGGGTTTCTAATACCATGATGGGGAAGGACCTCATTCCTAAGTCAATGTACGATTAAAGTTCATGGAATTAGTACTGTTTCACTCTTTGATGTCAGCAAAAAGTGCTTTTCGCAGCACCCGCAATGTGCCCAGTAATGACTCCTTCTGCAGTTCGTATGGAGTTACATGTATTGGTAGCGTATGTAAATAAGATTTTGGACTTTTTTTTTTTTATAAGACCCTTTGCTCCTACTACTATTGGAACTATTTGGGTATCTTTCTTCCACATTGCTCTCGTTTCTGCTTGCAGATCCTGATGTGTGTCTCTGTGCGCAGGACACTGTAATCATTGGGTGTGGCAATTTTAATGTTCAATGCTACTCTTGTTTTCTTTTCCTGGACCATTATATCTGGTTTTCTAGCATCTATCATTTGAATTGTTGGTAATGGATGATCCCATGTGATGTAGACTTTGTCATTTTCTATGATGCTTTGTGGCTCATGTTTCCAGTGCTTTTCAGCCACTTCAAAGCCATACTGTTTGCCCAAACCCCAGTGCAGCAATCTCACCATGTTATTGTGCCTTTCAGTATACAGTCCTTCTGCCATTAGTATGTCTCAACCAGCAACGAAGTGCGCGACTGTTTGCAGTTCCATTTAACAAAACCTACATTTGTCTGTTTCTCCCACATGTTCAGTGGACTTTGTAAAACCAGCATGTACTTAGCCCACTATCTTGAGCCACCAAAATTAACCTTTCATCTTTTGGTTTGAATTCACCTCTCCTTAACCATTCCTGTGTTCATTCCTGATCAACATGAGGTTCCTCCAGAAGTTATGCATTTTCCACATTTCTTGCCTTTTCATCTGATCCTTCACCTTATATTATTTCTCTTGTTTTTTTGGCGCATTCAGTTGCTGCCCGATTTCTATCCACTTCCTGTTCAATTTCCATTCCTGTCTGACGCTGATATACTTCTGCTAAATTAAGCAGGGAAGTCATCTTAAATTTATTCTCCTCATGTTTCAAAACTTTCACTATGTTTGGGTCTCGTGAGTTCAGCAGATGTGTGTAGTCCCACAATTGCAGATCTGTACATGTAATCAATTTCAAGGGCCCCCATTCCCCCCTTCAGAACGGGGAATATATAATCTTGATATGCACTGATTTTTTTTTTTATAGATCATTTGGTGAGCATGAAGCATCCTTCTTGTTTTAATATCTAATCTATCCAACACATTTTGGGGCCAATCAGTCACTCCAAAACTGTAAGTTAGGCTGGTTTATTGCTTGGATTTTGTTCCTAGATGTCAGTGCTGTTTTCAGGATTAATTTAAGTCTTCTAAAATATTCCTTGCTAAATTTTACTCGCATTTGTTCTAGTTTTATTGCTGATCCTTTATGAATTCCCAAGTATACTCCCTCTTGCTCAAGCTCTTTTGTATCACATTCTTGTCCCAGACTGATGTTTTCCTGGTGCTGCAGTTTTCCTGCTTTAAAGGTTGCTTTTGCACATTTATCAAGGCCAAATGACATTCTGATATCTGAAAAAGTTTTGACAACCTGCAGCTGTGCTTTCAGTTCCTCATCTGATGAGCTATACAATTTTAAATCATCGACAAATAGAAGATAAGTCTTTAGCCTTCGTTATTTTGTAGGAGTCAAATTGTAGCCATGGCATAAGCCATGGGTATGGGTTAAGGGCATGGCAGAGAGTCACCCTGGAATAACCCCCTTTGAATTTTTAGCCCTGGGATAATAATTTGTCCTCCGTCATGGTTGTATAGATTAGGAGATGGTCATTACGACAGTCTGACATTGTACCTGAGGTGGTGCATTTATTAGGGTCAGATACTGGGATCCATCTAGTAGGGAATTTGATATCTTGCAAAATGTGTAGGGCTAGTAATTAGTTGTAAAACCAAATAAGTTTGTGCTAGATGTTGGGTAGTTAATGGCCAACCAATTGACATTCAAGTCAGCTAGTAGTATTTTTCTTGTGAAATTGTTATGGATATCCAATGTAGAATATCTTCCACTAAAGCTGTATTGTCACCAGGAGGGATGTAAAGAACAGTAATACATATTTGTTTTAGAATTGTTTAATTTCAGGAAAGTAATAAGCTCTGCTGAATTGAATTTTGATATTGGTTTGTTTTACGGGGAAATGTGGTAACTGTTGGAAAATATAGCAATGGCACCACCTTTCCTCTTTATATGATCATTATGTATGGTGATATAGCAGGCAGGTATAAATTTGGAGTTGTTTATGCTGGGTTTAAGCCAAGTTTCAGTTACAGTGAGACTATCAGGGTTATGTTGGGTAATCCAGGTATGTAGATCAGCAATTTTTATTTCTTATGCTTCTAACATTTATGGCAATCAAATTTTGATTTGTTCAATTGGGATTTGACTGTTTATAGGTTTAGAGTAACATGTGGAAGAGAATTGTCTTCATGCTCATTGTGATAGTTGGGGTCAGGATTAAGGTGACTGTCTTCTCCTAGAAGGATTTTAGTATGTTGGGGAATTATTGATACTTCTTTGTGTATAGTATTTTTCCACTTAATTTTGTTTTGGTTTGAGTTGAAGGGAAGTTGGTCTGTATTTGGAGTAAAGATAATGGGCATTATTAAATAGGGTTTGTGCAATATGTGGAGAGCGTAGAGTGGAGGTATGAGTAAGTGGCTGAGATAGAGTTGGAGATATGTTTGAGTGCTGTTTTACAGTCATGGTAAAACGAGAGATGGCCCAGTAGCAGAAGAATGGGAGATAAGCTGAGGAATAGCATGATTTAAGTAAAGGGATCTGTATATTATAGTTGGCAGGTAATGGGAAAGAGGGGATCAAGAAGGAAAAATAAATTGCATGGCAAAGAAGATTTAGTGGTGAAGGAGTCTAAAAGCTGATAGAAGTTAGAAGGAAAGAACTCATCTTCTATGAAGGATGAGAGAGAGGTTGTCCTGGTATCCTCTCTGGAAGTAAGTAGTATTGGTGTTTAAAAGTCTGGAATATGAGGATGTAGTTGGAACAGGAAGCAGTGAGGGTTTATTTGGGAAAAGTAGAAGATACAATATAGAGTAGGGAGGGGTGTGACTTATGAATGAATATAGTGCAAAGCAGTATGGGAGGGAGAAAGGTAGTTGGGAATGGTGCTAAAAGATTTAATGGAGATTAGGAATTTGGTATAAAGAAACATGAGTGTATGATAGTAGTAAGGTTGGTAAGATAAGGGAATAGGCTTCACAAGTGAGATATGTATGTAGGACGTATAATGGAGTAAGAGGAGTGTCGCGGGCCTCCACCTTCAGGTCAAATTAGAATAGAGAGTAATCCAGTTTATAGCCAAAAGAAGTACAGTGTTGAACAGGTTTTCTTTAATTTCCTGAATGCAGAAACCTGTCCAATAGGAACACTAAGTAACTGGCATATAGTGTAATCCATTGATCAAGAGAAATGGCAGTTGGGGGGGGTGTTAAGTTTTCAGCACAAACACGTATTTAACTAGTTGAAGTTAATACACAATAAGGTTTTTCAAGTTTAATTTGCTTACATTTTACAAAGACAAATCTCAGTGAAAACGTTTGGAAATTGGCCCTTGTGGCAGAGCTCCTGCAGTAGCAGGGTTGGATGTAGTAACTACATTGTGAAGGAAGTTGATGATATACTGAACCTATGTTCATTATCATTACTCTTGTGTCTAGAGCTATTACATGTTAACATGTCTTTGTAAGTACAATATTATAATTGTTAATGTATATGATGAATGTCTTTACTGTTTTGTCTCAATAAGTAATGCGTAAGTGTTGAATTTGTTACCTCCATTCATTGTAAAATGTATTGTTATGTAGAGCTTTTCTCTGAGTCTTTGTGGCAGTGGTGTTCCATGTGATTCTACACTGGGAGGCTACAACTATGAGTTGGGTTAGAAGGACTCCATCTGCCAGTGGCTGCTCTGGCTGGCTTTGAGTGAAAGGAAGAGGATTTTTGACCAGAATAATGAGAAATGGATATTCTTCCTGGTTATGTCTACATGAGCTTGAAAGTTGTGGCTGTGGTCTTTCCAGATACCCAGATATTTAAAGATTGATGCGTCTTTCGCAGTGTTGCCCAGATATTTATGGAGCTTTACCTTTTCTGGTGAATAGCAAAGAGCAAACTTTAAATTGCTTTTAATTTGGCATTCAGTAGAAGTTTGTTCCTTTAACCATAAGTTGAGAGAGGGAAACTGGTTCATGTTTGAGTTTGAGGAGTTGATCCTGAAAATGACCCTGTCATTGGCATATAAAATAACAGGAGGGTTTGGAAAGTTATTTACTTGTTTGTTTTTGTTGACTTGGGAAGATCCCTTTTTCAGTGCAGGCCTGACGAGAAAAGCTCCACTTAAGTAACATAGATTTTAAATATAATCAGTATGTTCTGTTTAAAAGTACATTCAGTAGAAGAGTAGTACAAGACTGCAAAAGATTCAATTAAAAATTGTAAAGGACTATGAAGAACACAACCGCATATGCAACTGTAAACTATGTTTAACTAGTAGTGAATAAAAGAAGGGTTAAACCTTTGGTGATGATGTCAGGATTTTTTATCCAATAATGCAAGAGCATGCACTATTTAAACCTTGCATGTTTTTTATTCAGTTGTTTGATGAAGTTTATATTTTATTAAACGAAAGCGCTCACGTTGATTTTCCATTCCTTTCATTTTAATTTCAAGACTTTGTTGCATTTGGTGTTTGGTTTGAGAATCACCTATCTCTACCTACCCACATTTGGAATAACGTTTCAGTGAATTTTGGAATGCAGGACATTTTTCTGGCAGGTATACAAGTTTGTTGGCAATGATATTAATTAGGAATATGTTACGTAGTGGGGTAATTCTATCCAGTTAAGTTGTTGTAGTGCAGTGCAGATCTTTTGTGGAGTATGTGTTGCAAATTTGGCTGTTTTGTTGTAGCAATCTTCTAGTTTTAATATTTCTTTTTTAAAGTTAGTAAAAAATAGGCAGGTGCATAACAGGGTAGAGAGCAGATGAATTCTGGATATTAATTGTCTGTTAGAGTTAAGATCTGGTTTGTCTATATAGGGATTCTAATTTCATGAGTGTCTTTTTGATAACCTGAGGGGAATGTTGGTCAAACTTTCTTTCATCAGTTAGTATACCAAACAGTTTTGTTTGAGATAGTGTTGCTATTTTGGTACTGTTGGATGAGCAGATGTGAAAGGAGGATGTTAGATGTGTAAAATATTTTGATGTAAAAAGCATTAGTTTATTAGGATTAAGTAGCAGGTGTGAGTTTATTAGCCAGGATTCAACAGCAGTTGTGTTTTTTCTTGAAGATTTGCAGAGTAGATGAGTGCAGAATTATCTGCGTATATCACAATTTAGGTAAGATGAGTTGCAGTGTGTAGTTTGTTAGTGAAAGTATTGAATAGGAGTGGTTCCAAACTCTAACCCTGAGGGACTCTCACAGTGACTGGAAAGAGAGAAGAAAAATCATTTTGCCTTTTAACTGTTTGTTGCCAACCAGTTAGATAGCTGTGGAAACAGGCTAGTGATGAAATACTCGAGTTGATGGTGGATTGTTCATTAAGGAGTTTATGATGAGAAACTGTGTTGAATGTTTTAGATTAGGTCTGAGAAGACGGAGGATGCTACTTTTCCTTGTTTTCTGTGTTGGTTGACATTATTAGTAAAACTAAGGAAGGTGGTTATAGTACTATGGGGTAGAAACCATGTTGTATATTTGTTAGAAGGTGATGGTGGTTTCTATTTGTTTTGTGGCGTTTTTGTGCTATGTTTTGTTGAATTTTAGAACAGTAGAACTGTTGTATCTTTTTTGATTTATAATTTTAATTGATTTTTAAGTTGTCTACAGTTTTGCATGGATTCTTGGGTTTTCTTAGCATACAATTGTTTCTGGGCTTATCTCTTTGTTTAAGTAGCTGCGTAATGTCTTTTCTTAGCCAAAAATCAGGAATTAATTTTACTGTTTTAGCTCTGAGTGGTACTATTTTGTTTAGGATGTTTAGGAAGGTGGGATTAATGCGAGTTGTGGTGTCATCTAGGGGTATTTTTTTTTTTTTTTTAGTGAGGTCTAGTTACAGAGGTGAAGGGTGGAAATGAAGGTGTGCTTTTTTTTTTTTTTTTTTTTTAGTGGTTCAGGTTTGTGTACTTGTTTATATGTAGTGGTTCTATGAGGATAGTGGCTTTGTCTCAATAGATAGATTGTAATATGGTCGCTGATACTGTTTGGGAGGCATCCTGAGAGATTAATGTTAGAGGGTTTGTTTTTTAAGATCCAGTCTAGTATAGATAGTCTGTGTTTTTATATAACCTGGTTGCTGTTTGGATTAATTGGAGATGTACAAGTTTAGGAAGTTTAAGGTGATTCTGTGCTGTAGGTTGACCAGTCAGTGTTAAGATCAGCCATTAATAGTTCCTTGATGAATGTTTAGGAATGAATGTCCAATGGTGGATATCTTCATTGTAGTTAAGTTACTGCCTGGGGAATGTAGATTCCTGTAATAATATATTTAATGAAATTTACTTTTAGTTTTGTGAATATAATTTCTGCAGTATTGAATTTTGGCATGTTAGGGTCAAGAAGTTCCACCGGAATATTATTTACATATACAGTGGCTGTTCAACCGCTGTATTCTTTTGTTTTGGAGGTAGGATTTCATTGGCTAAAACCAGAAATAAAAGACAAGTTTCAGTTACTGCTATGTCAGAAGAGTATTGTACATGGCAGGGATGGAATTCAACCATCTTTTACTTGCTGTGCTCATGAGGCTCATGCTGAGTAGGAACATATTTGTTCCTTTAGAGGCAGTGGCTGTTACTAAGTGGGGTGTGCTGTAGGGTGATTATGCATGCTTTCTTGTTTGCTTTTGTAATAAAGATTTGGATTTATGTCACCACTAAGTTTGAGATGAGATGCTAAATTTAGGAGAGAAACTATCTATCCATTTTGTCTTTAATTTGTTATATACCTTAAGGTGTTTTGAGTTGTATGTTGTTTTATATGTTTTGAAAGAGAATTGTTCTCTGTAGGTAATACATAGCGCTCCGGGGATATCTGCATGTATATTGGCTTTGTGTTGTGAGGGTGGGGTTAGGATTGCTATTCGAGAATAAGATGATAGGTAACTATCTATGGTAGGATGTTAGTTGAGCATTTAGAGTAAGGTGTGTAAGTATGATTAAGTAGGTTGGGAACATTTTGAGACTGTTTGAGGAAGAGGCACGTTTAATTCTATATTTAAGGGTGAGGGCAAGCTTTTGGAGTAAGAGGAAAGAGAATATTTGAGGTAAGTGAGGTAAGAGGGAGTGGTTAATGTAAAGGTAGGTAGTTAGAAGGTTGGTTGTATGAAAGAGGGAGGGCAGGTTAAATTGAAAGGAAGTGAGGTAAATGGATGAAGACATGAAATTGGGAGTGGGTAGTGACTGTGGTGTAGTAGTAATGTTACTGGTTGCAATATAGAAAGTGGTGTGGAATACATGTGTAAAGGACTATAATGTAGCTGGACAGGTAATAATGAGTACACTTAATTTAGTGTGTGGGGGGGGAGAGTTAAAAACCTAGAACTTCATCCCATTTAGTGTGCATGTCACTCCACAGCTTCACTCTGGGCATACAAGTCTTTTGTAAGATAATATAGTTGCTAATGGCAGTTCTACAGTTGTAGAACAGGTTGGGTAGCAGGCAACATAAAATAGCTATGTTGTTTAAACATACATGGTAGAACAAGTGTTCTCCCGTCCCTATAAGCTTGTGGTCCCCGTGCTGTAGTTACTGACGGGTTTCACTGCTAATACACAGGATTGTGGAAGCAAGTAGGACTTATTACAGGACAAGGTGGCTTTGGGCAAAGTCTAGGTGGACTGGAAAGGAAAAGGAGAGGAAAGATTAAAGGTGAAGTACTCCCTATCTAGATAAAAATAATTTACAAAAAAATCCAGTTCTCTCAAACCTTACATTGATAAGATAGTCCCAGGAGTTGCATAGCAGTGCACAAAAAGCAACAGCAGTAGTTTCATTTAATAACCTCTACATACAGGATGTATACAGAACCTAACATTATAGCAATATTTGTAGAACTGTACAACCTGCTAAGCGAGTACAGCATTACACAGCAGCATAATATAAACTGGTACTAATGATTAGGTATCATAACTGTGTGCAAGTCTGATGAAATCTAAGATGAAATAACCACTTTTATATTAAGTAAAATGCTTCTTTCTACAAAATGTCATAATTCTACTTGTGAAATCTAAATTAAATTCTACTACAGGATCTACATCAACATATGTTGCAAGCCAAGAGTTTATCAGTTCAAATTAAGGTATTTGTCTTGTAGTATAAATTGACAAACAACGTAAAATATATTTTTTGTATTCTCACCTATATATAGAATGTGTGCACTGCAGACCAGTAATTGCAAGGTACAAACTGTACACACTGTATTCTGATTTCAAAAGGAAATGTAGTCCTGGAAGGCATGACTTGTCTATAAGTAATAATAAACCATTCAACTTCAATAGATGATGGTACTTCTAAAACAACAGCATTTTGAAGTGTTAGTCATGTATAGGAACTTCTACACCTTCTAATGAATATAGCTTTTCTAGACAGGATCAGCAGTAAATAACAGAGTACTATTCGCAAGTAGTTATTAATGCCGTTTATATGTCAAACGTTTCAGCAATTTTCAGCTGGACTTGCTTAGCAGTTATAAGGACAAAGAGAGTTAAGCCTAACATCACAAGATAAACTTGTGTGGCAAGCACAGTGTGCATGGGTCATGTCAGGGGACCACTGTTTCTGTGTAATAATTGACATTATACAACGACCCCCCGTTAAATATTCAAAAACGTGCACGCTGATTGGTCAACATGCACGTTGTAAATCAGAGTTATAGTAATGGAAAAAGGTCCAGTCACCCGGACTTTTTCCATTACTATAACACGTAAAATAAACAACTGAAAACACCACACTGGACACAAAATGAAGATATGGTTAGCGCTTTCGTTTATATCAATTGGATAAACTTCATCAGACAAACAGACAGAGGAAACAGCTGTTTAAATACAAAAATCAGGATGACATCACATCCTGTCATAAAAATACAAATTTAAAATATTTTACTTTAAAAATACAAAATTTTACATATTTCATAAAATAGAAACCTTTGAACATTCATCCTAACGGGTTAAAGCTTTTAATTTCAATAAACTCATAATACTTTTTTTTACAGCAACGGAGAACGCAAGATCTCTGTTGCTTCACACTGTCTCTCTATGTTAAACTCATTTAACATAGCGAAACAGTTTTTAAAAAGCAACGGAGATCTTGCTTTCTCAGTTGCTTTTTTCAAAACTGTCTCGCTATGTTAAATGGGTTTAACATAGCGAGACAACTTTAGAAAAGCAACGGATATTCTCCGTTGCTTTTTTTTAAAGCTGTCTCGCTATGTTAAACTCATTTAACATAGTGAAACAGTTTTTAAAAAGCGACGGAGATCTTGCTTCTCCGTTGCTTTTGCCCACAGCACTTATGTACTGCGTAGGCATGCGCAGTACATCAGAACTGCCGCAGAATACCAGACAGCTGCGGAAGGGCAGCAAGGAGGCATTATACAATGCCATTATTTAAGAAAAGTAATTATTTTTTTTCTTAAATAATGTCATTGTATAATAGCAATAACCCACGCCTGGGTGTGGGTAATGCTGGATTTACCCACGGTTGGCTTTGTTTGGCCACTCGGGCTTCACTGTCGTGACCAAACCACACCAACCGTGGGTAAATCCAGCATTACCCACACCCAGGCATGGGTTATTGCTATAATAGTGCCTTTTGCGCTGCTGACATTAGTGGGTGCGCAAAGCACTCTGAGAAAGGCAGAGAGACAATATAAGTAGAGTGTAAGCACTAGTAAAAAGTGATTTTAAGGGATAAGAGCAATATGCACCTGGCAGACGTTTGCGTAGGTTTTTGCAGCAAAGCACAACTATCTGTCAGCTAGTGAACTCTGCAGGTTAGTGAGAAGTCTATAATTACACTTTGCTTTTATAATTAAAGGAGTTAAATTGAGCACATGGACATTGCTTTCACCACATGAAATATTACTGCACATTTAACGTGTGTCAGAGCAGTCATGTGCTGGGATACCAGATTATATATTGTTATTATTTATTATTCTTTATTATTGTTAAACAGTTGTAATATAGGACAAGATGCATAAAAATCTCATTGGATAAAGAGATGAAAGGGAGCAGTTTTATATGTGTACAGAAGGATAATGTTGCTGGACAAGTAGTAAACAATACACTTAAGTGGGAAGTAAGTGAGAAAAACATAGGGACTTCATCCTATTTAGTGTACATGTCTCTCCACAGCTTCACCGCTGATTCACTGGAAGGGAAGTACAGTACAACTTTTTTCAGTTTATCTTGATTCAGTACAACTTTATCACTGCTTCGTATATATCTTTGAAGGAGCAGGAATATGTTCCAACACTGTATTTTTTCATCTCTGTCTATACTTTATACATACTTTTTATTATGTTGCACGGACTTTATCAATTTTTTCGTTTCCAATAAAACTGCCAGAAAGTATGCTAATATATGTTAAAATAGTTCTTAATTGAATTATTCATTACAGTAGTTAACCACTTGCAACTCCTGGCTACTCACCCAAGTCATGGGTGATACGGGTCTCTGGATCAGTTCAGTTGACAAATAATTTAAATGAGTGCAACTCCATTTTCAGCAGGAGTCTTTTGCTAACCTTTGGAAAAGAGTATATTAACTGGGTAAATGAGCCAATTAACAAATAGGTACAGAACGAAAGGTGCCATTACTTGAGTAATCTAGACGAATGAGTTTCCCTTGCTTAACAGCATTCTGGATAATGGCTTGGCTGGTTTGCATAATTGCTGGTTTAACACTGTTATGCTATTGCATGATAATCATTAACAACATAATTGAAAACTAGAGGCCTTTTACTGTGCATCATTGAGGATATAATTCAAAGCACTTGCCTCCTGTAGCCTCGTCTTTATTTTTTGTCTTCTTCAAAGCTTAATAAATACATTTTCCACTGTTTTCACTTCCTGTATCCTCTGTTGTTAAAGCTGTTCAGTCCTCAAAAGTGAAATAAATGAAATAAGCTACAGCAACAGTGAGACTGGAAGAGATTTATATTGTAGTTACAATATACATGGTATGTGATAAATGTGTTTATAATCTAGCTAGTACAGAATAATTGTGGAATTATTCACCAAGTTTCCATGTGGTGATCTCCTCGGTCTGCAGACCGTCCACATATTCCAGATGCGGATGTTCATATTTAACAGATTTCTACTACATTTTCCATAGGGGATTACATACAAATAATTTATACACAGTAGTTGTTAGTGCATGTAGAGGATTCTTTTGTGACCATGGACATGAAAGCAAGTGTGCAAAGGTGTGGGCAGTTGTAGGAAAAGGTTGGATAGAGGAAGATACTGAACCCCAACATCTGTCATCACAGAAGCAACAAACCTTTACGTAAAGCTTGATAATAATTTTGCAACCAATATTACTGTAGGTTAACCTGTACCCAAAATGCCATGTAAATACAGTTTGCATGCAGAGTCCCACAGCTGGAACAAATCTAGTATAGGCAGATTCTAAGAAACTTGTGTAACATTTAGTTTTTATTTTGCTAAAAAGGTGACTGTTTTGGATTAATAAAGTTCTTTGTACGTGAAAGTCCTGGAAGCGTATAGCTCATGGTGTAAGAGTTGATCGGATTTAAATGTAGGCCTCTCGCTCATAGTGTTACTTAGCACTTCAGGTTCTGTGCTTTATTGCCTCTTCTGTAACCTTTCAGCAATTCATTACAAATCTGTTAACTTATGCTCATCTAACCCATGTAGACTGTTGCATTTTTGGGGTGCTCTATGGGAGAAGGTATTTTACACTGTAACCGCAGTCTTAGAATAGTTACCTACACCAGGAAGATCCCAGGCTAGGAGTTCTCTGACTGCTCACTGTTTTCATATTGTTCAGCTGCAGGTACCTTCATGAAACAGCTGCTGGGCAAGCTGCCAAGATTATTTTCCCATCTAGTGAGAGCCAAGACACCATGTGTGTATGTATTATGTAGTGCTGCTACCTGTTTGGAGCTTGTAGTACACATCTGGTGATGTGGTTTTGGATGGCCTTTGACCTTTGCTGAGTTGAATCACTTAGGGCAGTGAGGGCATTGTGTTTAAGCTTTGGAATTAAGGCTGTGTTTCTTCTATTGTCATCATTGTTTCTGATGAATAGGAGTCTTTTTAGTGACTTATAAGCTGGGATCTTGTCTTGTGTTTTAGTCCGTCTGGGCACTGTGTAAAACTCTTAAGGATTAAGAAGTATTCAGAAATGCTTGAAACAAACAGTTTCATTCTACTTTATAAAAATTCACTAGTACCCTACTTTACATGTGTATTCATTTCTGGCAGAAGTCAGACAGCATCACCTTGTTTTTTGTTCTCATTTTTAAGTGCATTATCCTAATAGCATTTTAAGCCGGTTTAGTTAGCTTCTGTATAATTTGCGGTTTGTACCCCATCTTCTTAGTACAGTGCCGTCACCACGAAGCATTCTTCTAGTCCATTAGAAAATGTCATAAATTGTGGCATCTCCATAACTATACCATATGTTTCATGTGACTAGATTATCTGCGTTTCTCTCGCCAACTCCAATGAAGTTCCATTTAATAGTCCTCTTAAAGCTTCTGTCATAAGGTAACTAACACCAGCACAGGAAACCTTGTCCAAAGATATGTGTAATTTACGTAGTTGATCACTTTGCTGATGCTGCGTCAATTGCAAAAACCATGTCATGCCTGGATTAGTAAATTGTCACTTTCATTCTGGTCCAGAAACTGGTCATAAATTAACTTTTTTTTCCCAGGCAATTGAAAAGGATTGGCAGAATATAGGTCTGCAGCTGCTAGTCTGATGTGCGTTGCCATCCTTTGTGGATGGGACTATACTGCTTGGAAGAAATAGCCCTGGTGGTAGTTTTTTCTGCTGACTGAAGGTGTGATGCAATAACAAAGGCTTTGTGTTTGAGAGACTAAGGAAAGGGGAGTCTGAATGATTTCAGGATTGTTTGCAGAGATTAGGTTTTATTTTAATGAAGTAAGTCCTTGCAAAATAATATGGAAGGTTGAAGAGATATAATTATGTGTAGATATGTTAGGCACATAGTTTGTAAGAATTTCAGAAGTAAAAGGCTGCTCTTTGAATCAACTTTTAATGGAGTGGGTAGATAACAGTACTACATTTGACAGAGACTGTGAATAGCAAAGTTTATGAATGGAACAGGGGAAAATTTATATATGCGTTAATACAGTGTCTGTATTATCTTAACAGCAGCTAAGAGTTTTTAAGTGTGACCCAAGGTTGTAATCTCTAGAGATGTCATGCAGCATGTAGTATAGAAGAGTAAGAAAATGCTCCCGTTAAGCTAACTTTAATATCAGTATTTCTCAGAATACCTTCCTGATGATCTTTTATAACTGGATTTGTTTTTAGAGCAGTTTCTTAATCCTTTGCTGTAGTAAATTGCAGACAGTAATATAAAATACATTTTGTTAGCTTCTACTTTGATGCCTAGATTTATGTTGTTTTTTATTATTATATTAATAATGCAGTTAGCATGCATTGATGGATTTTTTTTTAATTTGTCTGATTCTGACATCTAGGTAAAAAAAGGAATTTCATTGATCTGTAAAATTTACCTTTTTTTTTTTTTGCTTGATTGACCGTTTTATTTTGTGTTCTCCTTGTTAAAGTTGTAATGGAGAGAGGGTGAGATGTGTTTTTGTTGGGGAGGGGAGAATACATTTGTCCAGTATAATTTTAAATGAATGTGTTTCAGAAATGTATTTGAATAGTTTAAGGATGCACATGTTTTGAGATCGTGTGTGTGTGTGTGTGTGTGTGTGTGTGTGTGTGTGTGTGTGTGTGTGTATATGTGTGTGTGTGTGTGTGTGTATATATATATATATATATATATATATTTTTTTTTAAGCCATGATTTGGTTCAGAATTGTCAGTTACAGTGTATTCAGATAATACAGCAGAAAGGTTTAGTTAAATAATACAAAGCGCCATTTAAAACATACACTTCACAACCTAATTAAGCATTTCATAGGAAGCTACTAGACTAATGGCCCTAGGTCCCTTATAAGCCTAGCCAAGTTCTACCTTTATTTCCACGATGAGTATCTATTGCCCCTGTCCAGGAGGGACACCGGTAGAACCCTCTGGGTGAATTTATAGTTACCCATCCAGTCGTCCAGATTGCGTTTGAAGAGGGCCAATGAGGCGCTCTGTTTGACATGAAGTGGGAGTCTGTTCTAAAGGTGTGGTAATCGCTGGGAGATAAATCTGTCCCTACAGCAGGTTCTATTAATGTCACATACCAGGTTAAGGTCTTTAGAGCAAGTAACCCATGTGCTATTTAATGTGCAGAGATGCAGCATTTCCAATAAAGCAGGGTCAGAGATTGCATTGTATGCAAGGTGGAGATTGCCTCTGAGTAGTCTGTATGAAAGAGAATAAAATGACAGTGATTTTAGACGAGCCACGTAGGACAGATGCTGAAGACCTAGAATTTACTTGTGAGGAACCTTTGTGGTCTCTCCAGTTGCTGCAGGTGGTTGGAAAGGTACATACCAAAAGGGGCATTGTACTTGATTATTGGCCTGATTAAGGGAAGAGTACAGGGAGGTTATAACTTCTTTTTTTCTGGAGGCAATGCCCTTATGAGATGAGCAATATAGAATGCCCTTCTTACCAATGTGGAGACATGGTGGCCAAAGGCGAGGTTGTTCTCAACACAGGTCTCTCACCTCTGAATGTGTACTTAACGTGTTCCTGTTGATGTGGTCATATAGCAGGAACATCGCCCTTACCGAAAGGGATGATTTATAAATTTTCTGGGTTTAAGGCCATGACTTTGGCACCAATCATTTGCTTGTGTAAGACCCTCTTGTAGAATGTTGATATAATTTGGAGATTCTATGACCACTCCCAGTTTGCAGGCATCAGCAAATGTTGTCAGTCACAAACCTTTACCTTTTGCTTGTACTTTGGAGAAATAGATTCCAAACAGTAGAGATCTCAGGACTGATCCCTGTGTAACACCACTGGTTAAAGGTCTGCTGTTGGAGGTGGATTTCCCTATTTTGACTCTATGGGTTCTATCAGTGAACCAGTTAGCGACCCATCTGATGATATAAGAGTTGATACTTAGCTGGGTGAGTTGCTAATGATGCCTGTGTGGAGGATAATGTCAAATGCCTTTGGTACGTCTGAGGAGGCTGTATGCACATATTTCCCCTCATCCAGGGCCTTGGTGACTGTCTTGAAGAAGCCCCCCAGGTTTAACAGGCATGATCTCCTCCTTTTGACAAATCCAAACTGAGTAGGGTCAAGTGTTTAGAGTTTGTCTATATCTTTGTTGATAAGGTCCATGATGATTCACTCCATGTCCTTGCAAGTAAGACTAGTCAGACTAATAGGTCTGTAGTTCCTGGGGTCAGTGGAAGCAACACCTTTGTGCAAGGGAATAACAGTGACCGTTTTCATTCAGCTGAGACAAAGCCAGTGCTTTGACTATGATTGAAAAAGTTCCTAGTGGTGGTGCTAATTCTTGTTGGAACCCATGGAGGACACTGTCTGGGATGTTATCAGTTCCCATAAATGCTGTGTCTCTGGCCTTAGAGAGGGCGTTAACCTTTTCTTTAGAGATGCAAGATAGGGGGCAGATGGCAGGGATGTCATGGGGTACGTGTGGCGGGGACAGGGGAGTGAAGTCTCTCAGAATCTGTAAGCCAACAGGTTAGCTATATCCACAGGCTCAGTATATGTGGTATCATTAACTACCAGTTCGGCACAAATCTGGGCCTTTCCTTTTAGGTTATGGATGTAACTAAAGAACACCTTATGGTTGTCTTTAGTTGAGGAAGCTAATTTTGGATTCATAGTTTGCTTTGAAGGACATCACAAGAAGTCTTTTATTTGTTGTTTAAAGTAAATTAGAAACACTCCCACATCAGTTTAGGTCTCGCTCCCTCTTACTCTTAGATATCAATTTCTTCCTCTTATTCTAAAGCCTGTTAATGTCAGTTGTCCACCAGGCAGCTTTACTCTTCCTAGAGATCTTGTTTTGGTACTATCAGGTGTGGCCGAAAAATGCAGTTATATAAGTGTTTATATAAAGCATTAGTGTAGCATAGTTGCCGGTTCCATCTGAGGGGGGAGGTGCTGAAAAGCTATTTATACCATCCAGTAAGAGGTTATAATCTGCTTTGGAGACCATTTTTAGTTTAGTTGCTGCTGCTGGGGGGGGGGATCAGGTGTGATAGTTACTTCAAATGAGAGACTGATTTGTGGTCAGAACTCACCAGGGGAAGACCTCACAGTGGTAGGCACCAGATCCAGGATGTTGGCACCTCTTGTGTGGGGATCAACCAGCTGGTCCAGGGCACTGGAGTTAACAAAGTCGAGGAACCTTTGGGCAAGTGAGTTTGAGCACGGGTAATTTACCCAGTCAATGATTGGGTAGTTAGTCACCCAAAACCATGGTGTTCAGATGTATCTTGATAGAGTCAAGTAGATCCATATAGGTAGAGTGGGTGTCCTGATTCATGGAGGGGGTCCTGTAGCTGGCAATGACTTGAATAGGTGTCCTACCAACAGTTAATTGCACCTGAAGTATCTCCAGGGAATCATGCTGTTAGACCAATTTGGAAGTGTATTTATCTTTAATCAAAATTGATATACCACCTCATTTAGTTTTCAAGCCTTCACTTTGTGGTCTGAGTGTGTGGAAGGAGGTGTAACCCAGTATGGCTGGGGTGCTTTCCACAGCTTTGAACCAGGTCTCCATGACTGAATAAATAGCTGTGTCTTCCAAGGTGAGGACTGCTTCCAGTGAGTGCAGTTTCGTGTTACAACTTCTAGTGTTTAGCAGCAAAACCTTGTGGTTGTTTTTAGATGGAGTTAAATATTAGAATGTTGATGTTTACATGCCCATTTTGTTTTTAAAGCATATACATTTATACTTTGTCTTATGAGTAGAGGTAAGTTATTCCATGATTTTAGAGGACTCTCTACCACAAACCAATCCCTTTTTTCATGGCACTGGATTCTTAATGTTAACAGTTTTTATTATATACACATATATTGAATAACAACATGGTTATACATACGATATATAGAAAACAAACCTTTACAATCCATTTTTCATTTTCATGCATTATACATCTATTTTCAATCTTAATTATTATTCTGCAATTTCATATAAATTGCTCAAAGTCCTGGCTTTCCTAAAATTTCATTTCTTCCCCTGAACATTATTTTGCATGTATTTATATGCACAAATGTCATTTATTTGTATGTAATTCACTACTTTCCTTGTCTAAAGAACCCACTTCCACTTATTGTATCTCCATTACAACATTCAATACTTCAGTTATGATTGATTTAGACTTAGATTTTCTGGTAATGACGCTTTTGGCAGCCAATAACATTAAAATTAGTAAGGCCTTACTGTGTCTAGGCAAATCAGATGCTATATTCTAGCTCAAAAGTATTTTTTCCTTAGTTACAGTCATTTGTTTCCCCAACATTTCTGACAATGTCTGTGGGGAATTTTTAAAATTTGCCCCCATCTTGAAAAAAAAATACTCCCATCCCACTTACCACTCTCTCTTTCCCATCACATCTCCAGTATTTGCTATTTACTTGAGAAAAATTCTCTGAAAGTCTGTTTGGGGTATAAAATACCCATGCAAACATTTCCATGCAAAAGTCCTAAGTCATCTGGGATTTATTGCATACTTGGGAGTCATACATGTGTTCTCAAACTTTTTTTATTTTGTAAATTGCTTAAAAATCTTTCTTCCCAAATCTTTTCTAACCTCGCCTGAGTTTTATAGCAATCATGCAACATTTTATATGCCCTACTGATCACACCTTTCTTAACAGCCGCTTCTGTTTTAGGCTTGACTTAAAAACTCAGTCAGTGTTGACCTTTTCCTAAGCATTACCTCATCACTTTTTCTTTGTCTGCACACTTTAACAATTCCTGGTAAGGAAGGCAGTCTCTCTAAGCTTCTATTTGGCCTCATTCCACTTGCTCCAAATACCTTGGTTCCTTTGCTAATTTTCTCCAATAAATTCCAGCCCTCCTTTTTCTCATGTTCTATATCCCTACTTATAGTCTGCATTCCCATGTTAGCAGAAAACATTTTAAAAACTGAGCGACCTTTATAAATGTAATATTTTGCATGGTTGTTGATCTCTTTAAGGACCTACATCCAAAATACTACTCTTTTTTTTTTTTTTTTCCTTCCGGTTTCTTAAACCCCTCCCCATCATCATTTCTTTCCACTTTGAGTTATAATCTTAGTATATAAAAATGAGTCAACTCCATAGCTCTACAATATCCTTTTCAAATCAAGTAATCCTCAACCACCTTGGTTTTGGGGAGAGGCAACTCTTGTCACTTAACTCTTGCTCTCTTCCACTATTTCAGCTTTTTATTAATTATCATGCACAGTGTCTCCTCCAGTTTATAAAAAATATGCTTGACCTGTATATAAAACTAAATGGACTAAAAACATATTCAATGTTTGCATTTTATCAGTGTCTATAATCAAGAACTTCCTGCTTCTCAGTTTTATTATTTTTTTTGTTAGTCTTTATACTTCGCTACTGTAATAGAATCCATTTTAGTCCTTACACTTTTATATTTAATTTTGCCATGCCCATTAGACATGGTTATTGCTAAACCAATTGAGCTATAGCCTTGGTTTTATTTTCATTTATTTTATTTCCCAAAAATAACGGTCTCATAATATTAATTAACAAAATATATCTTTTTTTGATTTATCAGATACAAAATACTTTTCTTTATCGTACCAGTTTCTTTCTTGAATTTGTGAGTCCCTAATTTTTTTTTGCCAATTGCTTTAAATATAAAACAATTAATAAAAGAAAAAGGAGAATATGCCTTCAAACTGCACTGTTCAAGCACAGTCTGTCTTACAGAAATCCTCACAGTTTAATTCTTGCCTCCAACCCTTCATATATCCTCTGTATCAACACTATTATTCTATAATGGAATGCATATACTACCATTGTCCTACTCCTAAAATCCCAGCAGACTGTAGCATCAAGACCAATCAACAATAAAATAGTTTTCTTACACTGTTTCCGTCTGGATCATCATTGTCCTGTTAAGACTGTCAAATGTTTGCCTTCCCTCCACAAAATCATGTAGATCCATATGTATCATTATAGTAACCCCTTAGCCATTCTCTTGGTTAGTATAGACATAAACACTTTATAATCAAGGTTTAAAATTGAGCTTGGTCTACAAGTAACGGTGTCTATAACTGGTATTTACCCTCTATGGGTAATGAAACCAGCACAGCTTTCTTCCAAGGTGCTGTTTATTTTTTTATTTGTTTGTTTTGTACTAGCTTTTTTAAAAATATTGCTAAACAAAACATTTCAGCTTGATCACTTTCTTCCTTCTAACTTCCACAGGAATATCATCTGTTCTTTGACATTTCTCTGCTAATTGATTCATACATCATCATTTTATCTCATTCCTTCCTGTCTTACTTTTCTAACCCTGGCATAGTTAAGTTCTACTTAAATATTTATTTCCATTTCTGCCTTTTCTTGGTTTTCCCTTTCCTATGCTTTATACAGATTTTCTACAGAATTTCTGAAATATCTTTTAATACCTTTTAGGCTCTCTGGTTATTTTTCTTATAGTAGGCTTCTTAAGTTTGGCTACAGACCTCTCTACTTTAACTGCAAGGTTTTGTGCTTCTGGAGTTATCAAAATTTACTGCTTGACAGAAATCATTATAAAGTCATGCATATTATTCAAATACTCCCTAATTTTCAGCACTCATTAAATACTCCTTTTCTCCAGGCATTTAATACCATGAAGTCACAGTTTACCTCACTATCTGTTGCCAGCCTGAAGGCAATAGGAACATTGAGACCAATGCAACAACTGCCTCATAATCACTGACAACTGTTTGATTCCTCCTATGAAGTGTTTCATATGTGATAAGTGCAAGTATCTGCTAACCTTGGAAGCAAACCCCTCTTCAGAGCATGCTCACTATATGTAGCACATTGTCAGTTCTGACTTTCACCTTCCACAAGCATGCCCACCATGTCCTACATAAGCAAATAAAGCTTCTTGTGCTGAGGTACTTAAGTCACTGCCTAAACCACACGGCCTCCTAGATGAAGGTTTGGTATACAGGGCACTTATTTTCTGTAGTGTTTAAGTGTGATACTAACTACAAAAAGGAATTCCTCAGTTGGCAGGTTGAAGCCCTTAATGCAGCAAAGCAGAAGCAGTACATCTGGTAATGTCTTGGTCATAGGTGAATACGTAGTTAGGCACACAGATGCACTCACCAGGTAGAGGAAAGAAAGAGTGATGGTCAGGTGCCTCTCTGGTGGCAGGATCTGCACTATCACGAGAGTCCTCAAGTCCTTTCACTCCAAGAATACATGTGACGTGGGCATTATGCATGTGGGAGTGAATGATTTTTGAGGCATATCTCCATGGAGCATATGAAAAGGGACATGATATGCCTCTCAGAATATGCATCTGAAATTGGTGTGAAACTAGTACTGAACAGTAGCCTACCATCGCCGGCAATAATGCCATAGTGCAAACAAAAGGTAACAGATTTCAGTTATTGGCTTGGCTTTTGGTATTACTCTAAGAGGATCTAATGTATATCAGCCTGGGTGGAGATGACAACCATGTTTACTTTGCTAGGGATGGTCTGCACTTCTCCTCTTGGCCAGGACGTTTTCCTCCCCCCATAGTACCTTTTTTTAGGCAATGTCAGTCTCCTTAAATTACATACATATCTGATCAAGACTGTGTAAAGGAGCACTCCTTACAAGCATTCTTAATTCTTGAAAATATAGATATCTGTGTAGTTACTGAAATGTAGTTTTACAACAAAGATAGTACCCCCACAGTGCAGGGTTTCAGTGCCTTACACACTTTCAGATCTAATGTGGAAAATGACAGTGTTATTGGAGAGGGATGTCTGTATTCCTGAGACGCCATCTCCAAAAGGACAGTTACCCAAAACTTTCCCTTATCCTTTTCGCAGTAAATAGAACTCTGTACCATATCATAAAGACTGCGGTGGTGGTACTGCGGTAGTGTTGTCACCTCACAGTTAGACGTTGCCAGTTCGATTCTCAGAGTGTCTTCTGTGTGGCGACATGCGTGAATGGGCATTCCTTCGTTGAAGGTTGTGCGTTAGGCCCGGCAAGCCAGCACATAAAAATCAACTGCCAATCATTAGTGGACCAGAGTTCCGCTGTGGCGACCCCTGACCGGGAAAAGCCGAAAGACACAAACGAACAAACAAACAAATTCTTGTACTTTATTAATGCTAGCTCCCTAGACCAATCTGTTAGTCACATCTGGGAGTTCAAAAATATTTGGAGACCTGGTTTCTTAGTATTGCCACCTGTGCTCGACACGTTGAGTTACCATGTCACCGGTCAAATCTTGGTACCATATGGTAACACTCTCACCATGAGGGCAAAACAAACCTGAGTTACCACAATACTCTTCTGTTTTTTTTTTTTTTTTAGAAAGTATTCTAAGGCAAACCTAATCCAGCTAACTACTAACCTGATGAAATTCAAGCACCTTGCTTGCCTCAATTACTTCATATCGTACATTGGCACATTTTGTGGATAATTTCTACACCCACCTCATAAGACCCCCAAAAGACATAAATATAATGCCAGATTTAGGAATAAACCCCATTGGTGGAACTATCTATAAGCAAATGTATACAGTATGAGGAAGAAACTCTCCTAGACCTTAAAACAAACTTAATACAGCATCATCTGGAAATGACCTCAGAAAGATCAGCAGAGAACTCAGAAATATAATCAAATCCTCCATAATTCAGTACGACTTGACAATTGCTACCTCTGTTAAGGTCAACCACAAAGCCACATTCAGCTTTGTCATAAACCTTAGAAGTAATGATAGTAATGCTCAGACCCAATGCTCATCGCCACCATCATAAATATCATTAGTATCATCATCTATCCATCCAACACAAAAACAACACTTACTTGTGCCCTGATGATAGCCAGTGTATTAGCAAACACATTCGGCTCTAATTTTACTCCCTCTTATTCTTCTAACTCTCAGCTTATTAGCACATACATACCCCACCCCCCGAATCACCTCTGAACAGGTCCTGAATACTCACTCCAAGGCCAAAAACACTTGCTCTGTGGTCCTGTTAATGTGCCAGGGTGCCTTCTTGTTAGCACCAGACGTTTAGTAGACTCACTAGTAAACATATGCATCTCCACTAGATTTGTGCCAGAGAAATAGAGAACTGCAGTAGTTATCCCGCTCCACAAGGAGGGATTCAGTACTGATTCGGCAAACTACAGACCTGTAAGTCTCACCAGCTTTAACGCATCATTATGGAACATATTAGCAAGGGCATAGCCTTTGAATTGAGACAGTTTGGGTTTGCTAAAGGCAGATCCTGACTCTTGAACTTGGTGGGCTTCTTTAAACATGTCACTGATGCATTCGACTTGGGCAAATTGGTAGACAGTGCCTACCTGGACCTGGCCAAGGCCTTTTAATCTAGCCATTATTCTGGCATTGTTGACAAGCTAATCAGACAATGTAAACTCCAATGCTACTTGCAAACTAGCTAACTTGACAGAACCCAGTCGATTACTATGTGATGCACACTGTCTTTGAAAATAGTAGTTACCAGTAGTGTCCAATAGGGAGCAGTCCTAGGACCACTTCTATATGGTATTCATTTCTCTGATGTCAGGATGGATATCAAGGGCCTGTGGCTGTAATTTAGAGTTGTCATTAACTCCCCATCTGACTGCCAAATTTTTGAGAAGAGTCTAACCGGTTCATAGGCCAGTACTAGGCTAGCTGCCCTTACAGGCCATTTCTAAGCTTAGCCAGTTTCTCTTCAAAGGTGAGAATCAAAACCTGTAACTTGTGTTTACGATATAACACCTTAACCATTATGCCACCCCCCACCCCCCAACATGCACCAATAAGTGGTGCCTTGACTACTGTCTAAAATTAAATGCCAGGAAATGTAGCATTGCTTCCTTCAGCAAACTGGGACACCCATGCACCTACCACATGAACGAATTCAGCCGTTGGGGACCTGGCACTTTCATTGATGATCAACTATCCTTTGATCTCTCTGTATCTAGTTACCAGACTAATAACCAGAGGCATTTCATTCCAAGCTAAAGAAGTTATCATACTTCTCTACTCAGGCCCATAACAGAGTATAATGGCCTTCTTTGTATGTACCTGTCTAAGCATATGACCCATCTTCAGAGACCTCAGCATTTCCTCACTAATGTAATCAAGGGCATGATTTCTTTGAGCTGCCCAGGCTGTTATAAAGAGCTCTGTCTTTCATGTTTCCTACAGACTCTTGAGAGGTGACCTTTCCATAGTACTAGATCAGTCATGGCTTTGTAAAGTATGCAGTCATTCACATCCACAAAATTAGTAACACCCTTAACACTTGCTGAAGGGATGTTGAATTGCACCTTAGCATAAATAGGACCTGCTGATGAGATGGCTATATGTTACAGAAAATTGCTGTTTTTAAGGAATAGACTTTCTTTGCATGTAAGGCAAAATATCTGCCTCATCCTATTTAAGCCTAACTTGGCTGAATGGGTATACAGTCAAAAAAATACCCCGGATCTGGCCTCTCAAACTCGCATTGTAGTAGGTTGAAACTAGGTATAAATCATGTGAATGAGGACCTGCAGTTTGGGATATTGTGGCTAGGCTACTAATAGTTCTCTGCATCAGAAGCCTAGTGGCATACAAACCTAAGAAGGCACCCCTCCTTGGTTCTTCTTCTCGGGCACAACTTGTTGGAGAGGAACCCTACCACCCAGAATTTTGTGTTCAACCATTCATGTATCCTTCTATTCTTTTGTCTGGGAATGCAAATGTTTCCATTGCTGTACTCATAAAATCCCAGCTGACTTGTCGAATGCCTTCTCTGCATAAAGATCCACCAATAACAGCAGCATTTTCTTAAGCTGCACTTCCCCAGAACGTCCCTGTTCTGTTAATGTTGTCAAATGTTTGTCTTCTTTCTACAAAGCATTCTCTCGCTACCTGAGATTGCGTCAACTGTGTGCTCAAGCCTGACAGTAACTGGTGGCATTTCCATATTTCTGAGGGATCATATCGCCTCCAGACAGATTCCCAGATACCCACAAACAGAACTTGTAGAACTCCAGATCACCATAAAGACAAATTACCATGCCAGTTTCTTGAAAATATTCAAAGAACTCTGTATTGATAAGAACTCCATAGGTTTGGGAGACTTAACTACCCTGCAGCTACTTGGAGAACAAATACCTCTAATCTAAGGTAAGCCTAGAAATTCTTGAACTTAATTAGCAAAAATCCCCTGGAACAGATGGTAAAACCCATACAGACTACATAATTGTCACAAATGTAATCTCTGCAGTTTTTATTTCCCAGGTTTATCTTTCCCTAGTTAATTAAGTAGGACTGCTTTTGACATTTGCCTTCAAAATAACCCAAGTCCCTGAAACTAATATCTAAATTTAAAGACTTCAGATGGGTAAACCTCTTATAATTATGTGACAAAATCTCAATGTTCACCTATGACTGTACCAGTTTGGGCGGTAACATAGCAGTCAGCTTCATAAAGTTCTGCACTCAGACAAGTGCATAGAATTAGCAGTCCTAACCAGAGCAAAATACAATGGGTTGTTCAAAAAACAAACCACCCTGGTGGTCTACCAACATAAATAAACTTTGCAGTAAGAGAAAAAAATCCTTCAAATTACAGTGTATTTAAAAAAATCCTTCAGATTCTACAGCGTATCCAAAACTTCTGATAAGAAGTATAGTATAAAACAATATTACCAAAAGGCTGCTCCTGTGGAGTAGAGGGTTAAAGCCCAGACTATGGCCCAGCTGACCCAGGTTCGATTAGTGGCGTGGGAGACTGACCGAGTGTCAGAAAAGGCATGAGCATGCCTATCCAAGATGGGAGCATGCTTGTTGATACACTGCCTAAGGGGAGGTGTGGTCCCTAGAGAGGAGTTGCCCTCTGATGTAATCGGCGAGCATGGGGGGGTGGGGAAAAGGGAGTGTATAGGTCTTAACCCACCCCAGACATAAGCACAGACATGTCAAGCCTCCAGGTTACCTTTGAGATCCACAGCTGGCACCAGCAAAAACGGAGCAAGTCCATTGGTTAGGTTGGAGAGTAGCTGGTAGACCTGGCATTGACATGGGGTACTAGGGGTGGGTCCAGTAAAAATGAGGTTCGAAGGGACCAAAAAATATATTGCCAGGGATCTGAAAAATACTGTAAGGACTAGTAAAGCAATCCATGAACTTTAGGCAGAATGTAAGGATAACTGCAAATCCTTCTTTAGCTACATTCAGAAGTTACCTAGTACTTATCCTAAACCAGACCACCCACGCCAACCCAACAGGCATTGTTGGGATACTAACAGATAAGTTTAGTGCAAACTTCACACCTGAGACATCTGTCCAAGCTCCACATATCCCAGAATCCCTTATACTCCCCTATTATAACTAAGGAAATGTTCTGAAGGTGCTATCAAAGAACAAAAATGCCTCCTCCTCTTCCATGGACCCTAATAATATACTGGTATAGTGCCAAACATTGCTGTTGCAGAGCTTTCTTCAAATTGTTTAACCTTAACGTAATTGCAGGATTAGTTCTCTATTTGTTGTACACTACAGTGGTGAAGCCCTTCTGCAAGGGTGTGATCCCCTGTAATTATAGACCAGTCAGCCTTCTGAACCTTTTCTGTGAAGCTGTGGAGTGTGTTTTAGTGTGACCTCCTCCGTTATATCAACAATCTCATTACCTTAGACCCTCAGCAGTTTGGCTTCAACAAAAGGAGTTCCTGCTTATTAAATCTAGTTTACTTCTTCAGGAGAGTTGCACAGACTTTTGACAGTGGTTGTGCTGTTCAGGCAGTGTGTCTTGACCTAGGCAAAGTATTTGATACCATTCCCCATGCAGGTATTGTAAGTAAGCTAAACACTCTTAGATGTTTACACAGTAAGAGGAATAGCATACTGGCTGAAAGATATAACCCAGATAGTTTGTGTGGAAGATGCCTCAAATAAAAGTATGAGGAAACCAGGAGAGTCCCCCCCCCCCCCCCGAGCTTTGTACTGTGACCCCCTCCTTTTCTGCTTTTATTTGTCTGATCTTTAAACTGAGAGACAGGATCTGTGATTAGTTTGCAGATGACTGCAAACTGGGTATTATTGCCAAGACGTCCCGCTGACACCTGTGTTGTTCAGAAAGAACTTGTTCTAATTCATACTGGGTGTACAGAAAATTGGGCTCAATTTTAAATGCAAGAAAATGTCATATTTTGTTTGTTTCAGTGTATAGTGTAGATAATACTCCACTATTAAATGAAGATGTAGCTTGGTACCTGGGTTGACATTTCCCTTTTCTTTGATCATATGGCAACTGTAGTCAGAAAATCTTTCTACTTGGCACAATTAATAACAAAGGGTGTATCTTTCAGATTTAAGATGCAATAGGTTCTGTTTTTATTCACCACTAATTGAACCAATTGTAAGACTGCAATGCCTCTCTTGAGCTCTACCTCACTCAGCATGTCAGACAGCTAGAATATCCCCACAAAATTTTCAGGCTTACAGAACCTGAACTGCCAAAAGAGGCTAGAAGTTCTATTCCTTTGCTCAGTAACTTAGACTCTACGGGGGTGAGCTGTACCTTGCCTACCCTGTCGTTAGCAATCTTGGCTCTCCTTTATCACCATATGTCTGATTAGCTTAGAAAACACCAGAACCAGAGACCCAAGTCTTCACCAGTGGATAAATAGAATGTGATGGAGAGAGAGAGAGAGAGAGAGAGAGCAAGGATTAATTACGCAGCTCTACCTCCATCTCTGAAATAGCTGCCCCTGCAGGTTAAGCAGTGGTATACATGGTCATCCTTCAAACAAAACATGGATGACTGGGTGGGTACCCTCAAATGTACACTTGGACTAACTGGCCAACCCTCCTCGAGAAATGGAGCACAGCCTGAAGTTGGATATTGGCAAGGCATTAATGATTGCAAGTCTAAATTGCCTATGAATTCTTTCAGATCTGTGGAATGGATGATATGATGGTAACTTTAACAGAGGATGGAACTCTGCAGTAAAGGAGATTGGAGTCTACATTGACTGACTACAGTAAGGGCAGCTTAAAAGACTGCATTTTGAAAAATAAATGGTGGTAAATGGCTGATGGCAGATTTATATTTGTCATAAAACTCCACCATCTGATGTGCAGTCTATGCAGAGTGAAGTAACCAAAGGGAAAGGCACTTCCATGTTCCTTTTAATTCAAGCCAGAACTGCAGAGTATGTGGTTGGCAAACCATGTACCAGTTGCGCCAGACAGAGAAGCAGCAATTGCAGATTTGATACTGTTGCCTTCTTCTATCCGTTGGATTTTTCTTAGACTTTAAATTTTGCCTTACTTTAGCAAGAACCCATCAATGATTAAATACTAAACAAAGTATTTTTTTTTTACTTTAAACTAAAAGCATATCTCAAGTGAAGAATGCATATTGGTGGATTGTGTGACTGTAGAGTAATATAAGTTGTGGTGACAGTGTCATTCATTCATTCTTTAATTTAATTCTGTATCAATTTTATCTTCTCTAGGATCACAGGGAATCAGACCCTGTCCCAGCAAGCAAGAGGTATAAGGGATACAGTCTGTCCTGGAACAGGATACTAACCCTTTTGCTATATGCATGGTCATACTTGTTCATTGTATGCACAATTGTAGGCTTCCCAGGTCACAACAGTGTGTCTTTGGGATGTGGAAGGAAACTGGAGCAGAAAACAAAACACAATGTAGACGCAATGGAAAGGAATACTCTACACAGATGACACACCCGCCAGGTTCCATACTGGAGAACTGAGGGCTGTGAGGTGGCATCCGCACTAACCAAAACACCACTGTTTTCCTACTTAGTTTCAGAAAAACTTTTAATTTGTAAAGCGAATTATTTTAGTATGCAGTGAAAAAAAATGAATGTAGGTTTTAAAATAAAAATGCACACATTTCTGGTGTTTAACCAAAAAATGTTATACTGTTCTACAGCTGTACCATTTTAACTGCTGTTACTGTTCAACTACAGCATTAGTTTAGTAGATTTTCCCATACATTAAATTCAGTAATTTTGCCACTTCATAAATGCAGTTAGTGACTTTCATTTCAATCCGCTGAACCAAGGCATTCTTTTTAACTCTAAATATTTGTCTCTATCGGCATGTGGTGCTTAGCGTCTTGGTGAAGTAGGTAAAAATGTTCTCTGCTTGTGACAAGGAAGGTATGAAGTGGGCTTCATGTGATTATTCATGTGTGTTGGCCACATGCACAGAAGTAACATAAAGTGATGTTCACCATGTGATCTGTAACTCACCCCATTCTCTGGTGCTTGTGTGATAGTCTCCCTTCTTTGCAGTACTTGCAGTGATCAGTGCATGCCTCCTGCCAACAGTACACTGAGGTGCTGTGACATTTCTATACAATAAGCCTTGTTAGTACCCAGTTTGTAATAAAATGTGCATCTTGTTTTATTGATGTAATGTGATGATGTAACGTGATGCAGTGACTATCCTGTTGCATGCCTTAAAAGGACTACAAAGATATACAGTGTCCAGGCCTTTGTTGATATTAGTATCCAACAGCAAGAGCATAATACTTTTATGAAATATTGCCCTATTATCTTCCATGGCCACTTTTTGTGCTGCCCTGAAAAATGCATGTCCCTAGAGTGTCCACAGAACTATCATGAATGAGCAATAATCCAATGTCCTGCCCCCATTTAAAACCATTGCTGCATTTCTGAATAGAAGTGTAACCAAAGTGAACCATGGCTCACTTTTGAGTGCAAATGTAATTGAAGTGAGCTGTGGGCAGGCTGCATACCGTAGATTTGAGCGTGTCTCAATCCTTCACTTTTCGTATTGTTAGACTGAGCAGGTTGCTGCCAGTCCTTGTTAAGAGTAGTCCATTCTTCCGTAACAGAATGTATCTAATTAATGTTGCTATACTTACTTTTGGGCAAATGTGTTGAATAGTGACTAAAAGATTACATGTTCAAGAGGTTGAAATGATTATCTTGCATGATGCAGTCTGACTACTTCAGCTACAGGACTGGTTGCTTCCAGGTACTACAGTCTCTTGGAACAAGAGACATATTTCCAGGCACCTGTGATGTACCATACCTCCTTGTTTTGTCTGATCTCATTTTAGCCCATTTGTGTGTGTGACTGTCATTGAGTCCTGATCCCATGCTCACAGGTCTGTAATTTCAGATGTGTTCATTTTTGGTTTAGGTCAAAATTTTCCTTGTTGAAGCATTCTTAATTAACAAAACCACAAAAACCCTCCAAATGTAAATATTCATCCTTCTCCCTTCTTGTGAGATAATCGGTGTGTTTTTGATGCATTTTATCTTTCATTTTGCTATTCATCCCATTGTTGGCAGTCTTCTAGATGGTGAGAAAAGTAGGGCCTTTGGGTTGAAAAAATGATCATAGTGTGGGCTCAGTATCCTCCCTCCACCTGGACACTTGCATTTTGTGTGACTTGGCTGTCAGTGAAGCATTCTGATCTTTAGAAAGTTTTGTAAAGAATTTGAGTCCAGAACCCTCTTAGAGAGAAGAAACAAATTAAATTCTTAAGGGTCTGTTGGATCCTTGGTTCAATAATTAAAAACAAAAAAACTCTCTAGGAGTTTATGGTCTAGGCCTTCCTTATCTCTTTCAGAACATCCCACCAAGCCAAGTTACAGTCCTTGTGTAGCTGTGAATTTAGGCTAGGAGAAAATGAAGGCATTTGTCAAGGCTTAGAGTGAAAAGGGCACCCTGTTTTTCACATCTTCCAAGTTGGCAAACAAAGATCCCATCCCATCCCCTACTTCTATGTTCCCTCATTGACCACTCTCCGCAGCTCTTTACTTTTATGTTGAATATGACTACTGTTTTGTTTACACTGTCACTGTCTTCTTGCATGATGGTGCCGCAGGTGCTGATTTATTGGGTACTGCAGGCAGTCAGACCCTACATCTTCCTAATTCCTTAGTGCTGATATCTGCATAGATACCCCTGAGGCCATCCTGTTAGCTGTCGGCATCTCCATTCAAGTCCTCAGGACCAAAGCTGTCCTTTCTGTTTGTGTCAAGACTTGGACTGATAACTTTGCCTCAATTCTTTCAGCCTTTTTAGCAACTTTGCCTCAATTCTTTCAGCCTTTTTAGCACCTGGACCTTCATTGTCTCTGAGTCAATTAACCACTTATCAGAAGCAGCAGACCCAGCTGAATGACCTTGGCTACATCCCAGGATGCCCAATTATCTGAGATTTTTGCCCCTCTCATCTTCTCCCGGAAGATGCAGAAGGGCAGAAAGCTGCTGCAAGGATAGGAGTAGGCAATATCCAGCTTGAGCCCACACCCTCCAGATATATTCCTACTGAGTATTCTCAAGAAAAGACTGTAGAACAGGAAGAAGCATCTGGACTCCCCTTCTGAGTCCCCCAGTCCAGATTCAACCTTTGAAGAGAGGGAGAGGTTTCCAGTACTCTGTCCTAAGGGTCCCACATTTAGGTGAATTATCAAAGTGATGTGGCAGTGAGAGTCTTTGCCAGCTAACCCTAGCTCCCCTAATAAAAAGATCCTACAGGAAGCTTTTTGACCCTCCCAAGAAAAGGGGGCTTTTAACTGGGTTCCCAGGTGGCAGCATGGCTACTGTATCTAATTTCTCTGTATGAATCTTGCATAATGCAGTTGGAGAAGTGTATGAAGGGGCAGGTATCTGTGTATGTTGACATAACTTTCACTGGCATTGCAACTTTGCAGACAAGTTTAATGTGTCCTTAACCAGTGCTCCCTATGACAAGTCTTTTTTTTTTTTTTGTTTTAATCCACACGTAGAAGAGGCAGAAGAACAAGCAGAAATGGATGATGATATCAGTAGCTTCTCTGAATATTTCCATTCCTCAGAGATCCTTTGTCTATAACCAGAGGAGTGACCAAAATTTGTGAGAAAAAAAAATGCAAGCAGCATTCTAATAGAAGCCAGTGGAGGTTTCCAGAGTGGACACCACCCTAGAGCCTGTGGTGGTCTAGAAAATCCAAGTTTCCTTAGTTCCTCCTTCTGGAGTCAATTGCAGATATCCTGAGGACTTGCCCAACTGTGTTACCCTGGAGGCAGTCCAGGGTCATATCTCCCTTCTTGCTTTGCAGACCATGATGTTGGATAAGGGAGGTGGTGTCTGGAGATATCCTCATTTTCTTTGTGTTAGCCTTTCAGCCATTCTGTCTGTTTTACTTTCACTCTTACTCTCTTTCCCCTTTCCTGATATTCCAAGCCAATGGCCCGACTAAAGGTTATAAATCTCTTATGCAAAAGAGCAATCCAAGAGATTCCATCAGACCAGAATTGGTCCAGATACTATTCAAGGTTCTTCTTGGTTCTTAAGCAAATCAGGACCTCAGGCTAGTCTTTTTGATGTCAGTGCCCTAAATCTATTCATAGAAAAGATCGATCCAGGTGGTCTCCATGCAGTCTTTCTGTGCCCATAGAGTGAAGAATTGATGCTCTGCCTTGGATCTCCAGGATTTTTACTTGCATATCAAAATAGCCAAGTAGTGCAGGGGATTCCTCTGCTTCAGTGTAGGATCCTGTCACTTTCATTTCAGGGCTCTTCGGTTTGGTCTCACCATGGATACCTTAGTCTGATTATCAGATGCATGACAGCCATTGCATTGCTTTTTCAGACTGACAGTTACTACAGTTTCCCTATAACTGACTGACTGGCTCCTTGCTGCCTTTCAAAGGGAGTCACTTATTCTGGCCAGTGGAGTACTTGCTGCAGTTTTTCTGTCCCTATGAATCTCGATGAAAACCACTAACACCCCGATGAAGCCATCACAACCATTAGTTTTCATAAGAGCCACCTTGTCACGTCATTTCAACAGCGGGGGGGGGCATCCCTATCCCTTTCTCATAAGGCTGTGACTGTTGTAATGAATCATATTCACTTGCTTTTTTCTAGTAGCAGTGCATACGCTGGCAGAGCCCTCTATCTCTCCAGTAACCTAAAACGATGTTTGCTGATGCCACACAACTGTCTCTTCAGTCAGTCACTGGCAGACTGTATATTTTGCTGCTTGCTCATATCATGATGTAATCTTTTTGCCTACCCAACCAACTCCAAATGCAGCAGCTCTTTTCCTTAATCGCTCTTCAGGGAGTAGATTTGCTGGGATGCTGCTCTTCAGCCTAGGCGCCTGTTTTAATACTTTTCTCCCATTTAGATTTATTTGGAGATTTCTGAAGAAAACCAATATGAGCCAGGCAAGAGTCATTCTCGTAGCTCTATTCTTGTCCTTACAAGTTTGGTTCCTTCTGCTGTTCTCCTCTAGTGGAGAAGCCTAGCCAACTAAAACTTTACAAGAATTTCCTTTCTCCCCATCTGATAAGTACCTTATTAACTGTATGGTTACTCTGTTTCTCTTGATGGTCAGAAACCATACTTTTACCCCTCCAGGTTGTTCCAGATCATCACACCTGCTTAAAAACTTTCCATTAGACAAACACATAAAAGGAAATAGATTATCTCTGAAGGACTTGACCTCTTTTCAGCTCCTGTCCTAGCAGTTCTCCAAGTTCTTTGTGTATATTATTGATTGAGTATGAGTTAACTTCATGAATCAAGGTTTATTAAGCAGCAATTTTCAAATTTCATCAAAGCTGTCCATTTTCACTGGCATCCCTAAATAGATATAAGGCATTCCTCGAAATACACTTTCTTAGAATGCCCTCATGGGCAACCTTTACAAACCTTGGACCTTTGATAACCTGACATTAACCCACTTTGAACCAGTGGCAATTTCTAACATGAAAGACCCTTTTTCTACTGGCTTCTACATGTTCCAGTAGGGTTTCTTTGCTCTATGCTTTTCTTACAAAATTCTTACTTCACTTTCCTTGAGGATGGAATGTCTTTGCAGACCAACCAGTTGTTTTTGCAAGAAGTAGCAATTGTAGAAAACTTAATTTTGTCCTTTTTATTTATTTAACATTGTTTACTGGGAAAGTATGACCAGGGCAGAGCCCACTTTTAGTGGAGGCCTAGGGAGAAATGCTCCAGACGCACTTCTTTGGAATTAATCTGCTTGTATTTCATCTTCAGTATTGAAGATGTGTAGAATAGCTGTTGCGTTGTCTTGATATTCTTAGACTGCAGTGTTTCCACTTAAACAAAACCAATGGTCACTCATCCTTGTTTCCTTCATCCATAAAAGAGTAGGCCAAAAAGTGTTGTTTTTTTGCCTTAAGTATGGTAAACTTTACAAGGTAAATTCAAGGGATATTCTGCAAGGGTGCAAGTACTTGGGCTCATTTTGCATGGTAAAGGAGTTTAGCAGTCCATGAAGATCTCCGAGTACAGGCATTGCTTTGCCATGTTGAAAGGAGTATGTTGAGGTTGTTTAAGAACCTTGTCAGAATGCCCAATTAGGTGCCTCCCATTGGAGGTGTACCAGCCATTGTCCACTGAAAGGCTGTCCCAAGACATTTTGGATGAATTGTATCTCTGTTTGCCTGAGCATGCCTGGGAATCACACAGGATAAGCTTGGGATAACAAAATCTAGTCTTTTCTCAGCTTGCTGTCTGTGACTGAGACCCTTGATAGGACACATGATTTAACAAATGTATAAATGGGCTTACAAGTATATCTAGTATCAAGTATTTAATTTAGTGACTGTCATGAGGGCAGGCTGTTTAAAAATGGATGGACAGAGCAACAAATAAGACAAGGTAGAATGTAAAATATTTTATTTAGGTCTGATTTTGCCTGCAGTTTTACTCTGTGTGGTGGTATTTACAGCAAGACTGCAAATGAGTCTGCTTCTTTGTACCAGTTTTGTGTCTGTCAACACATGGATCTGATCTTGAAAGAGGACCTTTTCTTGGCTATCAGAAAGTTATACTAAAAGAAAAGAACTAGAGTTCAGATATTCTAGTAAGCAGAAAATATTCATGCTCAGCCTTCTTTAGCTATGTTAAGAATCTAAGTGGCAACTCTCAGATATGCACTGAACTAGTGCAAAATAGCACAAAATATACTGAACCTACTGATATTGCCAACATCCTGGCAGATAGATTCAGTGCAAACGTCGCCCCCCTCTCACCTCCAAAAGGGCCCACAACAATACCGGGAAAGTGTAGTGTCCCAAAAATTACAGACGCACAGGTGAAAACAGCCTTTTCAAAAGCCAAAAACACAGCGTCAGTGGGACCATATGGTGTCCCAGGCTGCGTCTTGCATGAACTACAGAACAAACTAACCCCCCACCTAAACATGCTGTTTAACTTCAGCCTCTCCACAGGCTATGAGCCCATAGAATGGCGCACAGCAACGGTTATTCCTCTCCACAAAGCAGGGGCCACAATTGACCCTGGTAACTATCGCCCGATAAACCTGACTAGCCTGGTCTGCAAAGTTATGGAGCGCATAATCATGGAACTCATTAACAAAGACATTGGGAACCTCTAACACTTGACCCGGCCCAGTTTGGCTTTGTTAAGGGCAGATCATGCCTACTAAACCTGGTTGACTTATTCGAGACAGTCACCAAGGCCATAGACGAGGGGAAAGGTGGTTCACACAGCCTACCTTGACCTCCCCAAGGCTTTCGACACCATTCTCCACTCCGGTATTACAGGAAAAACTCACCAGCCTGAACATAAACCCTTACGTCACGAGATGGGTTGCCAACTGGCTTAGACAGAACTCACACGCTAAGAATAGCGGGCTCCAGGTCAGACTTTAAACCAGTCACAAGTGCTGTCCCGGGACCCCTACTGTTCTGCATATACTTCTCAGAAGTACAGGCAAACACAGGAGGACTGTGGCTAACCAAGTTTGCTGATGACTGCAAACTGGGAGTCATAATTGACTCTCCGGCTGACACGGACAAAAGGGCCTTACTGAGACGTACACCTGGTGTCAAAGTCATGACCTCAAGCTAAATGCCAAAAAATGCATAGTCATCCCGTTTGGGAAAAACAAAACACCCACAAATTACCACATAGGTGGCAGCCCCCTTAATACAGAAGAGGTAATAAGAGATCCGGGGACCCAGGTAGATAGTAATCTCTCCTTTTGACACTCATATTGCTAAAGTAGTTAGGAAATCCTTCTATGTGGCCCATCTAATTACTAAAGGGTTCGCATCTAGAAATATAGAGGTTATAGTGCCCCTCTACTCGTCACTCATTAGACCCATCATAGAGTACAATGCTCCATTTGGGATGTACCTCACAAGACACTTCTAACAGCTGGAAAGACCACAAAAGTACCTCACCAAGAGGATTACTGGCTTCAAACAAACATATATATCCTATGCAGCCCGACTGAAAAAACTCCGGCTGTACTCAGTGGCATATCGCTTACTCAGAGGTGATCTCTGCCAGACTTACAAAGCCATGTCCAACTCAGAATTGATGGTATGCTCCACCTAAAAAAATCCAAGTCGCTGCGAGCCATGCCCTCTAGTGAGCTAAACCTCGCCACAACAATAAATAGAACATGCTGGAGGGATAAATTCCTGTCACAGAGACTCCCCCATGCTTTGGAACAAAATTCCAAATTACATCAGGCGGAGCCCCTCACTAACACTCTCTTCAAGAGAAACCTTGACAAGTGGATGGGTAACAGAAAATACACCCCTAGGATCACTTCATTGGCTCTGCTTGACAGAGGATCAGTTAATTAATCATTGGGGAGGTGAAAGCCGACACACTCTAGCTAGGCTTATAAATGCCCTTGGGCAGATAGCCTAGTACCTACCTGTGAACCTTTGCCCAGTCTACTGTAATATCTTTCAGCAAAGATGTGTTGACAGTGGTACAAATAGAAATTGTGTAGTAGAGAGAAGTAAACTTCAGTATTTATCATCTGTTAATGGTAATTCCATTCTTATTTTATGTAAGCTGTTCTGCATGAGCTCGGCATGGAAAAATGTGAGTTTACATTGTGTTCCAGCCCCCCCCAAGTTAAAAGATGGTTGGTTATTCAGGAGAAAGTATCTCCTTTTGTAGTACAGGCCTCTTGATTCATATGAATAATTACCAGAGTAAAATATGAAGTTCATAGATTAACACAAACCCAGTTTCCCCAAATAAATTTTATACCTGTGCTTGACAAGTCAACATTTCAACCCAAAATTATGTCAGACTAAAGAATGTTGTCTCTCTAAAGTAGTGTTTGGCTGCATTGAGTTGAGTTACATTACAGAACAATGCAGTGTGACTGGACTGGTATGGCAGTTTGGCTGTAGCAGTGATGAATATGCAGTAGGAAGCTGAAAGCTAAATAGGTCATAAGTGCTCAGAGGCAAAAAAAAAAAAAAACTGTTTGATCATGTGTAATATCTGAGGTTATGTACACGGAAAGAAAGAAACCAAACAGTCTCTCACTTTCTGCAGTTCCATGTCGGGTCCTGTAGTCCTGTGGTAAACTCTTAGGATCCAGCTTCTTGCTCATGTATGATTAGTATTCTGCAGTCCCTTATTTTCAGTTTGATGGTCTTGTTGATAATTGAGGACCAGCTTGCTCATTCCTGTGTTGCTGTATTTGCTGCAGTCTTTTTTCCCCTAAATTCTGTAGTTTAGATATTTCTAATTTAAGTCTGCTTCCTTTACTGCAGTCTTTTTCCCTAAATTCTGTAGTTTGGGTATTTCTATTTTAAGTCTGCTTCCTTTACTCAGGACAAACATTTTCTGAAGTGTGTTTATTTTAAGCATGCTAGGTTTGCCTGCTTCATACTGGCTGCTGTCCTCTGTGCCCTGCCCCACACCAGTTGTTCGGTCTACCGGTCCCTCCTAATTGCACCCCTGGACTTTCACCTGTATTTGGCAACCTTGGCTGAAGTGGAACTTGAACGTCATGGGGGGTGGCACTGTCCACCATCTACCATTTTTTAAGGCCTACCCTGATTTCCCCACCCTCCCTTGTTGCATGTTCATATTGTGAGAGGTAGGTGTGTAATGACAACATGCAATGTCTTGCCTCTGCCTTCATGGTAGCTCATCCATGTTCCCACCCTAATCCTGCTTAAGACGGTCATCCCTTGCTCAGTCCCCAGCCAACACCAAGGGACCTCGTGGGTAATGCCTTCACAACTGTCTGTCCTCCTTCCCTGGGGGAGCATGCTTCCATCTCTACCTGCTGCTCTGTTAGTCAGCTGAGCAGCTAATCGAACCCAGGTCAGCTGGGCCATAGGCAGGGCTTTACTTTCTATACTACCAGAGCAGCTGTCTTCTAAAGTTTGCATTGTATTTGCTGTAGCTTTTCCCCCTACATCTTGTAGTAAGCCTGTTTTCTTAAAGTGCACATTTAATTGTGTTAATTGAATGTGAAATACAAATTTTATGCTTGAGGCGGAGTTGCAGTACTTGCAAAAGTAAACTTGATTTGGAATGCATGTTTCATCAGTGGAATACACCAGCAGTTGGAGTCTGTTGTGTGAAGGCTGAAATATGCCACTGTCAGTGTGTTGATATTCTGTGTCAGACTTCAGAAAAGCATCCTGAAAAATTGCGTCCAGATGTATTCTTCAGGAAGTCATGACTGCTCTGTGATTTGTTTTTTTTTTTTTTTTTTTTTGGGAAGTACATTGCAGTCTAAAGAACAGCTGTACAACAAATTCCCCATGTGAACTGTAGAAATGCAAATAGTCTTCAGGTCAAAATGATACCAGATCAGTGGAACATGCATTAAAAATTGATGTAGATGTTTTACATTTCTGTGACTATAGACAAAAAAAAACCCAGCAACATGTCAAAGTAACAGTGGCAGTCAAGGCCATTGGATCTGGAAGTGTTCAGCACACTACTAGAGAGAAAAGTAGAAGTGGTACTTGTAAAAGTTATGATGTGAAGGTATTAAAGACTAAAGGGTGTCCATCTACTGAAGTATTTTAAGATTAAAGAAAAGTTTGATGCTGCCAGTAACTGTACACCACTGGAACTTTTTTTTTTTTTGCTTTTTCTTTTTTCTTCCCTGTCTTGGTGAGAGGTTCCCCCTTTCTGTGGTCCCACGCAGTCCATTTATTCAAGCCATGGTGAGAGTTAATCCTCAGAGTGCAGATCAGTAACCCATTAGAGATCTGAGGGTTTCTGATTTTATGGCTCTAACCTCAGTGCATGTACTTGTAATGGCCCCTGGGTTTGGCAAGCAGTGAGCATATGTAAGGGCATGTCACTTGCTTGCATGGCTAATGTAAACCCTCAAGACTGCTCTGCCTCCTTTAGGATCTCTGGTCTCCATTGGGGATTCTACAGTGTGAAGAATTCCATAATGGTAACAACAGATGGGCATTTATAATAATAACTTCTGTGCTTGTATTATATCATGTAAATGAATAACTACTTGTCTGGTAAGTCATCATCTTTAGTAACTTCTTACCTTTTAGGAGCTAGAATCCCTCCACAGACAACTTTCCCAAGCTGCCAGATACCATTCCTCTTTCTCCTGTGCATCATGTGTCCTTGTTGGCATTTGTTAGCCATACCTAGCATTCTTTTCATTTACATCTGTCCTGTTGGCACCATTGCCCTTACCCAGTACCACTGTATTAGACACAAATGCTCCTAGTGAATGATTGTTTACTTGATTTTGGGTCTTCCAGCATCGGTGCCTTCATTGAGTTGTTAGTGTTCTTGGACAGCATCAGTGATGGTGGTCCCAGCACGTTTTCCTGGCATCGGCTTTTCCAGCACTAGCGCTTGCATCAGCTTGTCAGACCCAAACCGCAGGTCCCACCCTCAAGCCTTTAATTCCAATATATTGTATTGTCTGACCCACTAACATTTCTGATTTTGACTTTTTAAACATATTATTCAAAAGAAATAAGCCGTCATTCCCTCATCGCAATATTGGGGAGTGTCTTGTCCCGAGTGTGTACTGCATATCTAATGGTAAACGAACTCCTGAACTATTCCTTTGTTTTCTGTAAGCCTGCAGGTGCTGCAGTCCTGCCAGCTAGAACATCTTTTGGTCCATATCTGTCTTCATTTTTTTCTAAGGAAAGAAAAGAAGCTGCTACTGTGATCTATTGTACTCTGAACTAATTACCTCTTCCTCTATAGCTCTTCTTTCATAATCATTTATTTAGTATGTATATACAACTACCAATACTGCATATGCGCCCTGCTTCTACTAACTCTTTCCACTTCATATGCTGCCTGTTTTTCTTGCTCATTAATATTTTTATACCTCAACTGTAGTCTAATTGTTTTGTGGTTTCCTTATCCTTTATTAGTATATTTTCTTCCCAGTAAATTTGACAATTTGTTTTTAGAGTGTGGCATATTTTCAGATACATACTGTTCAGCTGTCTAAACAAGTCCCAGTTTGTAAACTGTACATTTTGTATTGACATACTGTCCTTTTTTCCAACAGTACAATTTGAATTCACTTTTCCTTAACATATTAATTTGCCTGTTTAATTCCATGACTCTTAGCTTTTACGAGTACAGTAATGATCATTATTTACTGATGGCAGTGTTAATTCCATAGTCAGATAACCGCTTTTCAGTACCACATGTAGAATAGACAGTCCTGGGAAGGTAATCAATTTGTTTTGGTAGGGTAAACCAGGTTTTGCAGTTATTTTCTGATTGGCATGTTTAAATTGTCAAATAAGACGAGCAGCCCATCCCATATGCGGGTAATACAGTCTTCTGATCGGTTTGTTTTTCTGTACTTTAAATGTTAGTGTTTGTTTATTGTCCTTAGTTTTGCCTTCCCACTTCTGACTTCATGTTCAGTTTTCATTGTTCAGGGTCAGTCCTTCATTGCAAAAGTTATTTTTGTGTTTTCCTTTTCAGGCTCACCCCTCCCAAATGTATTTTCAGGCGATAGAAGCTATTTTTTCACAGATTTCACAGGAGGTAGTTAAATCACTACAGGACCTTGGACAGTTCAAGTGGGCTTTAGCATAAAAACAAAAATAAAACAGCTTAGTCGTGTTATTGCTGGAGTCTGTTTTCTCTGAAGGACATTTAAATACTTTTTATGCCAGCTCCAAGTTTTGTTTTTTTAAAGTTACTTTGCAAAGTACGTTGTGAAGTGGTTATGAGCAGCTTATCTTACCAATGGAAGAAGGGGTAGCAAAATAAGTTTTTTTTTTCCAAGGCTGTTGGATTCTGTGCTGTAAGTACTTCTCCTCCTTCTCATATACACTCTTCTTACTATCTGAATTTATTTTCTAAAATTATTTATTTATTTTTTTTATTCAATTGCTTGCTGTTTTGTTTAGTTAATTTGATAGTACTACATTCAGAGAGTTTCCTGTTTTTGTATGTATGTATTTCTGAGAGACTGGGTGTGAAGACTGGTAGAGAAGGTTGAAGGCTGCCAGCCTAGTCAAATAGAATTTGATACATAATTCTGGCATTTGTAAATATAAATGTAAAATACAGGCTTGTGTCTTAAATGTAAAGAAATGCTGTTTCAACAATGTGGCAACATTGCCATCTGCTATAAGGAAAACTGAGTCAAGCATTTCTTTTTGGTCCTTTGAAATTAAAATTACTTTATGTCTATTCCTTTGAAGTTAGAATTTGGAGTCAATGAGTCTGGGGTAAGCATCTTGCCTATTGTTTTAAGGCTAAAGTTAATGACCAGAATTTACATGTAGAATGTCCTTTATTGCTCGAAGTGTAAAAAAATGTAAATACAGTTAACGTGTAGCATGGGAACTCCAGGAAGGATGTAAACAAATGATGTAATGTTTTAGCAGAACTGCAGTTTCAATTTAAGCAGTGAGAACCAGAAATAATTAGGCATTTTTGTCTTAATATTCAACTCTGCACTGCCTTGCTCTATGTAAGCAAGTTATTTTAGAAGTATGCTTTCTTGTAGGAATAGTCTAATCTTTATAGTCCTAGCTAAGTGTTTTTCTGTTATGCCAGAACTGTACTATGGAATTATTTTAAGTTTCTGTGTGATCTCTGAACTCTTGAATTGCACTGTGGTGTAGTAGTATTGTCTTGTGTTTTTAGTATTTATTATTAAATATTTTCCACTGTGGCTGGTTTGTGTAGAGATAAGTTAAGTTCTAGAGTACATTGCATATTTATAGAGTTTATTGTACAAGGCCACTCTAAGCCTTGACTGATTGTCACACTTACCAGTTAGATGATAATATTGCACAGTAATAATTGGACACCTTTTTAAGGGCCTTTGGGTAGCTGATAATTATTAGCTGGTGGTGGAAGTAAGTACTACCGTATAGTCTGGGTAAAGGGGCACAGCTGGACAGTCTGTGTCAGCCTTTCCCAGGAGTCTGTGAAGTTGTATAAATACTTATCTCAAAGTGTGTGTGTGTATCAGCTACTTGGGCAAGGACACGAAGCACTGGTTGGACAAAGAGGGTACTGAAGGTAGCTTGCCAGCTAGGCTGAGATCTGGAACATATAGCTGTGCCAGTGGGGTGTCTTATTGGGGACCCGGGGAGCAACCAGCCCCAGACTGACTGTGATCTCTGTGTGCACTTAAGGGAAATTGTACTTTACTGTGTGTGTTTGTTATCCTTTCCTCGTATATGAGACAACCTCTCTGGTGTTAGTGGTGAGGATTGAGGTTCCTTGATTGCTGGGCCAGGGCATGGCTCTCACACTGGGATTGTGTTTTTTTTCCCGTATTGTTTAGTTCTGAGTATTCTGTTGAGACATTGCCATTGTAATACTTCAGTTGCTAATCAGGAATCAACAGTTTAGCTAATTAGGATAGATTTACTCTTTATAATATAATGAAGAGTAGAAGTGAACTGCTTAGAAGTAAAATTGAAACATGAAGAAAATGACAGGATTGTACCAGAAGAAGGAAGAGTGAGAGAAAAGGAGTAAGAAATATGGGTATAATGGCTCAAGGGAAAATGAGCATTGTGTGTAGGTGCAGGGAGATGTGTGTGTGTGTGTGTGTGTGTGTGTGTGTGTGTGTGTGTGTGTGTGTGTGTGTGTGTGTGTGTGTAATTTGTAAGTTATAAGCAGAAGTGTTGGATAGATCTTTAAGATGGAAAGATATGAATATAAGGTAGATTTGCAAAGGGATCTAGATTTGAAAAATGTAACTTGGTGGTATTCAAGTGACTACAAATGATATGAGACTTGAATGGTTGCAGGGGCTACAGATGACTTGCTGCTGCTACAAGACTCCTTGACAAGAGGGATAACTTGGAGTGATGAAAACATAGGGCTGAAACAATGCTAGTGGTGACTTTGACCACTGCAAGTTGTAGTATGATGAAAGAAGCCAAAAGGAGAGGTAATCCTCTCTTCCTTCACCTATGTTTTGGGGCATGTATGTAGAAAAAAATGGGATGCCAGTGGGCATTCTCAGAAGTGTTGGCAGTACACCGCACTAGTAGGGCAAGGGAGGAATAAAGCTAGAATTTAATGACCTGATGAGAAGTGGTTTAGTATGTGACGTTAAGTGATAAAACCAAGAGTAGCAAACCTGGGACCTCTGTGTGGGAAGTTGGTTTGCTGAAGGGCAGTGTTTAAAAGTGCTGGTAATGTGGTCTGTGCTGCTACAGCAAATAAATTGTGACACAGTGCAGTTGTTTCAAACTGGTAGGATGTAGGGCCCTGCACCTCTTACTAATAAATGAGACTCCAGTGTTGAAGTCAGAACTGTAGTGCTAAACTAGAACCAAGTTCACTTCCAAATAAGTCCGAGAAGTGGGGTACTGGGAAGTAGCTGGAAGAAAGAGCATAAAATGCAGGAAATAAAATGTGAAAGATGGGTGGTCATGCTGCACAATGACGGCAGGAGGAATAATAAGATTATTATTTATTTATTTTTGTTGACCCTTTCCACTGGACATTGCCTGTTTTGGGGAAGGCCTGAAGTGATCAGCTCTTGCCTCGCAGCGGAATGAATGGGCCATTCAGTCATGAAAGGGCTGGTGCCTAGCAGGTAGTGATGAATGAAATGAAGACAAAAAATACTCCCTTCTTTCCTTCCTTTGTTTATCTGGCCAGAATTTGACAAACCACACATTTTGGGTACCTATTTCTATATACCTTGCTGCTTTTCATCTCTGTTTTGAAATAGTAGCTAGAAGTTATGAAATTGCATTACCCTTTTAAGCTGCTAATCAAGCTACTTGGTTGTCAGTCGTACTTAAATTACCTTTTTGATAAGATTATCTAACCTTTTTATAGACTCTTGAAGAGGCACCAGCGAATTGGTGTTGCTGCAGTAGTACTTTTTCATTAAGCAGGGCTCCTGGAAAAATCCAGGCAGCGGTATACTTGTTAATCGGATTTTCACCTTCTGGAAAATGGTGGAAAGTATTCTTCCAAGTGCTGGCCAAAATTTCTCAGTGGCAGTAATGTGAAAGAGGGACAAAAACATGGCTTCACATTGTCAAGGTGATGCCAGTACAGTCTAACCCAGTTATGCTTCTGTGTAATAGCTGGGGGTAGGCTGACAAAGTTTACTACATATGGATTAAATGGACTACAGGAAGACCTTTGGCACTTTGCCATAACTGCTTTATGATTACGTCTTCCTGCCCAGGAGCCTGATGGTAGTGATGAGGGTAATGGCTGAGGCCTGTTTGGCAGGTAGAAAAACAGTGTGGTAGCTGACAAATTTGTTACAAATTGTTAACCAGTAGAGTGTTTAATGGCTTGCTTTTATTGTTGTCTGTTTTTAGAATAGTCCTGTGTGATTTAATTAAGAGAATGGAGAAAATGGAGATCCAAGATGGTGGGCATTTAATCGGTACCCTCTCCTTGATGCTCCAGGACCCAACATCAGTTTCACAGCTTAATCTGGGAAATCTAGACCTCTCTACGCTTCACTTGTTACCTTAAACTTTAACCAGCTACAGGGAACCTATTTGGAGACTCTACAGCGATCCTGCGGGTTCCTGAAAACTTAAATTAACTGTTGGTGTGCGCTTCTTATTTAACCACGCGGTTATTAGAGGCCTGACCGGTATAACCGCATACTGAGCAAACCCGAAGAAACACACCCAATGTCTGAGAGATCTAAAATGACAAGAGAATCTGAGAGCATGGACACGCAAGCCACCAAAGCCAAAATATCGGCTATCATCACCTCACCGGAGAAAGACCCGAAGAGGCTAACATCTTCTAAAACCTTACCGGAGCTCTCCAAAGACCCGACTAGAGGTAAACCAGACAACATACAACCCATTGATGAACTAAAAAACGCTCTCTTACCTCTTCAAAATGCCATACAAGAACTTTCGGCAAAATTTACTGTATTTGACACCTCTCTGCAAAAAATTGCTGGCAGACTAGAGTCTGTGGAGGAAAAATCTAAAGTAAATGAACTTGAGATTCTTGCTACTAAAGAAGCTCTCCAAACCAGAGACAAAACCATCAGTACCATGCAAGCTAAGATCACCGACCTAGAGGCACGAAGCAGAAGAAATAATCTGGTGATACGTGGCTTGAGTGAGAAATACGAATCTAATCAACTAATTGAAGTCTGCACACAAATTTTCATAAGTCTATGTAAAAATCCAGACCCTGCGCATAAGTACCACATCGAAAGAGCGCACAGAGCTCTCCGGAGCCAACAGATATCTGCGCAGCCAAGACCAATTTATATTAAAATGTTAAATTTCCAAGACGTCCAAGCTATTATATTAGCTTATAAAAAAAATAAAAAGTTTGTCTGGAATGGCCATTCATTAATAATCTCCCAAGACCTACCTCTAGAGATTCGGGAGATGCGCCGTAAACTCGCTCCTTACTGTGCGGAACTTTTACAAAGGAAAATCCAGTTCCAGATGAGGTTTCCCTCAACATTGATCTTCACTTATCTGGGATCCAAACTACAAATGTCTTCTCCGGCTGAAGCTAAAAACATTTTTACTAAATGTTTCGGCACGACTCCCTCCACCTGATTATGTAAACCTACATCAGAGCTAGCAACAATCTGATATGAAACTACGCAACTAACTGAATATAAACCAGCGTGATCAAGATCTTCCAAAGCTCGGATTTATGCCAGCATTAATAAACTCACTGAGATACACAAACCAGATATAGCCCAGATACAACCGCAATGTCAGATAGAAAACGCTATACACATACCAAACGTTTTCCACCCGATTATGCTCCTTCGAGCATTACTCCGCTTCTGGTACCCATCTGAGTCGTGCGCTAACACCCTAAAACTATCTAACTGGGATACTACTGTCTGTACAAACATTAACATATTATATTATACAAGAAATAAGCTTTATACCTAATCGTGTCCTAGGAACTCTGGTTGGACTAGATAGTTCATTGTACGACTCCTATAAGGGTGACGCATAGTCTGCTTCTAATGGCGTACACATGCAGGAAATTCCCTAGGCATGCTCACACTATGAGAAACTGAGTTGTATCTGAAGTCTATACTGCATGTCTGAAGAACCTAAAAAGCAGATTGAGCGGAGAATATTCCAACTAATGCCTTATGATTAACACTGTGCTACATATCGTTACTGTTGGTCTTTCTTTCTTTTGTCTTTTTCTTCTTTTTTTTTCTTTTTCTTTTTCTTTGTTCAGCACAGGAATTGTCTATACTAAAGATGCTGCAACATCGGACCTGTTAATTGGAACTGTCGATAGTGAGTCAACTACACTGTATATATTAACCACTCACTCTTACCTTAAATTATCCCATGAATCCATGCAGGCTATATATATAGTTAACTGTGAATTTACAAAGTAATTGACTTTTTCTTTTTCCCTTTTCCTGTGGCTCGCTGCCAGCTAAATAGTTACGGAGATCTTCTACTGGACTGTAAAATATATCTGCCTGATGATCTATATATGGTATACACATATAAATTACCTACGGGCACCTTATATATATTTAGCAGCATAGCCTTACACTACATGTGGGCGCCCGGTGTTAGCTTGATTAGGCTCATGATTTGTAGATATTTTCCTGGAAGCCTTAAGGATTTTAAGAAGGGATATGATGTCCAAACTTGGGCCTACTAAGAACTTGTATAGATTTTGTAAATATTGTATATATTGTTTACTGTTTAATCTAACTACAATGTCACACGTACCTTTTCTCTCAATTGCTATAGGGAGGTGGGGATGCACGGTAGTAGGATTGAGGGACTTTAGTGCCATGCATTTGATATTTACTGCCTTAACTTTATGGTGCTTCAGCGCCCATACTACTCTCCTATTATTTGATAAAAATATTTGTAAACTTACACTTAATATGCTTAGAAGAATTATTAAAAGACATTATGGCTAATAATCCTAACATAATGACAGTGTCATCCTGGAATGTTCGGGGACTGAACAATTACCAAAAGAAAAAAAATGGTAATGCATATTTTACTCAAGTCTAAATGTAATGTTTGCTTTTTGCAAGAGACGCATCTGCTAACTACTGACTGGGCAAATGATATGAGGAGAGCATGGATTAATGATATTGTTTCCTCTGGCTCGGTTAACAACTCAAAAGGGGTGGCTATTATTGTCAAAAAACCCTCTCAGATACAAATAATATCAAAAGGGAATGACCAAGAGGGGAGATGGTGCTATTTCACTGGCTATGTTCAACCAATAACTGAACCGATATTATTCCTTAATATTTATGGGCCATGCTCCGGACAATCAGAATTTATTTCTGGGATCTATAATCTTCTGCTTAAATTCCCAAAGCACATCCTAATAATTGGGGGGGACTGGAATACGGTCATTAACCCGCAGGTGGATCGTAAAGGGAGAGATATACATAGCAATACCATAACCTGTAAAGTTATATCTGACATGATTGATGATTTTGGTCTATGGGACCCAATTGCATCCAGCTCCACCGCTTTAAAAGATAGCCATAACCACTTTACTTACTTTTCTAAATGCCACCACTCCTGGTCCCGAATTGACTATTTTTTGATCTCAGAAGGATTGAAAAATAGGAAAGTCAAGAATATCGGTCGAGCCCCGCTTCCTGTCAGATCACTCGAAGATAACTCTAGAAGTTAGCTTAACTCAATTAAATGCCTCTACAACTTATAACTGGTCTCTGAATTGCAATCTTTTAAACGATAGATCTCTGGGGAATGAAATTAAAATGACTCTTAAAGATCTGTATTGTAATAAACAAGATGAACCTATCTCCTTGGATATCAGATGGGCTGCAACTAAAGCCGTGCTTCGAGGTATCTTTATTAAAAAAGCGAGTTTTCTTAAGAAACGGGCGACTAAAAATTAGGGGACCTACAGGCTGAAATTGATAGCTTAGACAAAAAACTGCTAGATGGATATTCTGAGACCGTAGAAAAGAAATTACTGAATAAACAAAAAGAATTATTTGAATATCACCAATCTAATCTATCTTTTTGGGAATTTAGATATATAGCGAAATTCTCAGAGCATATTCAGACCCCCTCTAAGGCATTGGCGAGAATCATTTCGAACGCACCTAGGTCCCCAAGAATTTCTTATATTCAATATGAAAATCAAATCTATAGATCGGATGAACATATCTTGCACCTTTTTCACCAAATATATTCGGAGATCTATTCTACCTCCAGCCATATGGCCTCCAAAGAAGAGATGGAAAATTTTTTAGATATGATTGACTTTCCAAAGATCACTGAATTACAGAAAGATAAACTTAGAGCCCAGTTTAACATTACTGAAATCATAGAATCTATTGACAAACTGAAAACAGGAAAGGCCCCGGGTCCCGATGGCTTCCCATCTGAATTCTATAAATCATATAAAGCCACTCTAGCTCCTATCTTACTAGACCTGTTTAAATCCATAGCTGTCAATGGCATTAAAGATCCATACATTAATCTATCAAAAACTATCCTAATCCCCAAATCTTCAATGGACGATACGAATCCTAATAATTATAGACCAATATCACTTATCAACGTGGATATTAAAATCTTATCCTCGATCCTAGCTACTAGATTGAAAGATGTGTTGAATGATCTGATCTCTCCAGAGCAAACTGGATTTATGAGCAACAGACACACATGGGACAACACCCTAATACTAGAATCAATGATGCAATTATCTAAACAGAGCCGAGACCCTATCTACGCTTTGATACTTGACGCAAATAAAGCCTTTGATAGAGTCAACTGGGACTTCTTGTTTCTAACTCTTTCAAAGTTTGGTCTGCCCTCTGAATTCATTGCCCTAATAAAGACTCTATACAATAGCTCATACACACACATTTATATAAACAGGAAACTCTCAAGACCGATTAAATTAGCCAATGGCACGAGACAAGGGTGCCCTCTGTCTCCCCTACTGTTCAACCTATACATTGAAGTGCTACTTCTGTTTATTACACAGAAAGCCTATTATGCCACCCCGAAACTATGTAATCTTAATATTAAATTTGCTGCCTTTGCTGATGACCTTAACTTATATTTCATGTATCCCTCTAACAATGCAGTAAAGTTAATAGACTCCATAGATACCTTTGCAGCATTTTCTGACTATAAAATTAATGCTAATAAGTCTCATATTTTCCAAATTAACCCTGCAGCCCACAAGCCTTATCTCTTTCCAATCTTGCCTTTTCATACCTCCCACTCAATTAAATATCTAGGAGTTACTTATGAAGACTCATATTCCTCTATAATGCAAGCTAACCTAGTAAAGATTTGGAACTCTATCACACAGGATATGAAACGTTGACAGCTACTGAAACTCTCTACACTTTCCAAAATTGCCATTGTCAAAATGAATATACTCCCAAAAATTCTTTATCAATATAATTCCTCCTTATCCCCAGCTACAGTCACTTTTATCAAGAAAATCCAGAAAGGGATTGGAAAGTTCATTTGGCACCCAAAATCAGTCAGAATGTCGTACTGTAAACTCACAGCTCCCAAGCAGAAAGGAGGTATGGCCTTACCAAATCTCATTCTATACTATAGAATTATCCGAGCTAATAGAATTCTTAGCATAGCCAACTATGCCACTGAATCCATGGTATGGTCCCCTATCTGGACCAAGATATGGCATAAATATGCTATTAATAAAAATATTAATCCCAAATCTTTGCCTTGCGTTACGAGAGCTTCAATTAAGACAATGAAAATTCATAAAATTCTTAAGGACCTAATTGAGGACTTTCAGGAACTTTTCAATCAGGTAGGCCTATCCAATGCCCTGCCACTATTACAGCCTATCCATTTAAATCCTAACATTACAATGGGAGGCCAAATGCTGAACCTAAACAGATTTCCTATGATCAAAAACTACACGATATGGGATATACTCAAATTTCAACATCTCCCTCTAAATGAGTTTAGAGGAACTTTATCGCTGTCTAAAGCTTATACTATAATTTTGAGGCAGTTAAGAGATCTCTTTTCATCCCTTCTTACAAATCAACACAAAGCAGAAACTGAAATCAATATAATCACCCCACTGCTCTTAAACTTAAGTGTCAAGAAACATATGCTCTCCATTTCATACAAAGCATTCTCCACATACCTTTATGGGGATGAAGTTACCTTTGCTGATTATTGGAATAGACAAGGGTCCAATTTATCTCTACAACAGAAGAAAGAATCGATAACTCTTACGCTTAAATACTCCCCCTTCAAGAAATTTACCTACACTCAATTTATGATTATAAATAATCTATATCTTACCCCAACTCACCTAAATAAATTCAATGCCTCTATCTCCACATCATGCCCTTGTTGCCCACATCCACATGCAGATATTATACATATTCTGTGGTATTGCAAGTATGCGCATAACTTATGGTGCTCCCTCAAGGTTAGATTGGATAAAATGGGCTATCACAAGTCAACACTATCCTGGGAAATGGCGCTACTCCATATTACCCGTATTAATATGCCACCCCTTAAGTCTAAAAGCCTGATTATTATATGTCTGTTGATTAAATTTTATATTACCAAACATTGGATAGATCGCTCCAAACTATCTTGGGAGGGTTTCAGAAAAATGGCAGTTACATACATAACTTCTCAAAAATTGATAATTGTCAACCCTCGTAAAAAATTGGAATTTAAACACCTATGGAACCTTATTTTTTCAATACTAGATATTAGCTGAATGTACCATGCTAAAATAATTAAGAAGTCTTTTGGAACAGTTTTTATTCTTTCTTCCCCTTTTTTAACTCATGGGCAAACAGATGTAGGATACATACCTTAGCATTTAGATCTGTATGGCACTATGTATATAGTTATTTTTAGAGCTGTTACCCTTTTGTGGATGTAGTATTGTGTTATCATATTGCTCATATATACTTATATTTTATCAACTTCTAGTTGTTTTGATTTTGCTTGTTGTTTTATATCAAAATTCAATAAAGATTGTTTGGAAAAAAAAAAGAGAATGGAGAAAATAATTTACTTGCTAACTGCACCCAAAGTGTTGCAGTACTATGGAATGAAGTAAATACCCTGAAACTTTGCTTAATAAGTCTGTTATGACGGGCAGGTAGATGATCGTTGTAATTATAATTTGGGTGTGGGTGAGTGGAACAGAAGTTAGACGGAACATGTTGTGGAGTGCTGATGGTAAATGGATTTAGTGGATCTTGGAATGAGTAGATGATGGTGATAAGGTGGGAAGTAAGGAACAGCTACTTAGGGTCTGTCTGCTTGATGGTTTTTTTTTTTGTTTGTTTTGTTATGTAACTGTGTTGTCTTTATTTTTTCATCTTTTTTGTAATCTATATGTAGGAAGAATAAAATCTTGCAAAAACGTGCGGAAATTTTCTGTACTTTATTTTTCATGTCTGCCTTAGAGATTGCCGCTGTTTTAAAGAAACTTTTCATAACAGTGATTTTGTCTGGATGTGTCATTTTACATTAGGGTTTGTGCATCAACTTCTGTGATTTGATGCAGAAAATAGTAACTGAGGTTATGCCATTGTGTGAGTTCTACCCATCTACAGTAATGGGTAGTACTGCCTCTTTATGGTTTGTCTTCGTTTATATCTGAAGCAGTCTTGAAGCTTTCCTGAAGATATGTGTAAGGAAATTAAAGGTGAGGTCAGCATTGTATTCTTTACTCAATCCATTTGTTGGTCTACAGAACAGAATAGTGTGAAGGATTGTTAAAATGCTAAGTCTTTTTTCCCTGTACAGCATGACATCTAAATGCTTTGTGTCATATGATTTCAATACAGTTATTGAATATATAAATTTAAGAATGTTTGCTAATGAAACTTAGCACCTACACTTGTCTTATTCTCTGCCCTATACTGAAATGTTTATGTCTTTTGAGAGAGTGAATCAAATTAGCCATTAAATTGTTTGAATCTGTGTCATTATTGTAAACACTTTGATATATTGTTTGCTGTTTATTGTAGGTTGTTCTGGAGTGGAGCCGAGACCAGTATCATGTTTTATTTGACTCTTACAGAGATAATGTTGCAGGAAAATCATTTCAGAACAGGTATGAATAACCAATTAATAAATTGCTCCTGCTTACATAGTATGCAAGCAAAATAAGATGCAATTACTGGTACTGAAACAGTAAATTATTTCAGTAGTGTGGTTGTATTGCATTTTTAAGGGAGACATCCTACAGTTACCCGAGATTTGATTGGGTTGTGTTGTCCTGTTGGAAAAGGCCTAAATCCACAGGCAGGCATCCAGAATCATTTGAGAGCAGGTAAATAGGAGTTTTTTTTTTTATCATCAGTTATTACCTAGTGGCTACCCTTCCTGTACCTAGTTGATCCTTTTGTTCCTCCATTAGGATGAGAGTCCTCCAACCCACTCGATCTGTAGTGGAAACAAGAGTTGAGTGGTAGAAAGCTAGATGCACTGCAGTTCCTGTAGACTGACTAACTCCACCTCCTTGACAGATTTCAGGCTCCACTGTAGCTGCCTTTATAAGATATGCATCTGCTACTTCCTGACTAATAGGCACACCGTTTTTGCAGCATGGGCATGCTAGGCTTCTTGCTGCAGGTGTCGCCAGTGCAGTGCAACAAGCCATTCTGCCCCCCCACCTCCACCCCAGATGAGTGAACTTTGTCTGCCACTCACTTCTGCCAAGTCGGTCCCTCTAGTGTCTATGCCGCTAATAGAAATCTTGTCAGGTGCAGTCGGGGCTTTATCCCTCAGCACCACAAGGCCAGGTAGTAGATGGGTACTTTCAGGGGAATTTCACCTCCCTTTATTTAATTATTTTTTTACATTTTTACTTTATTTGACTTGCATCTCCAAAACTGGTTAGTTCTTGAGACATGACTTTTTAACTAAGCCTGTTTGTAAGTAACTACATGCATGTTATCTTAAGTGATCAGACATGTACTTACTAAAGACCTTGTATTGTGCCCTCCTCTTGTATGTTTCCTAGGAGCCATGGATAGGCTCCTAGACTTATGTGAAGCAAAAGATCTTTGTGTCTGTGCTTGATGTGCGATGTATGCAAAGAGGGCAACAGGGTAGGAAATCCAATTTTACTGTTTAGTATGGATTTTTTTAATCTCTAGATGAGTTTACTGTCATTATGATTAAAGCACTGGTCACTTTGCAATGTGTTTTTACCATCTTTATTACAGAAAAATTTTGACTTTTCAGCCAAGTTGCCTAATAATTCATTGGTTTGTCTTTGGTTAATAAACTCTAGGTTTTAATGAAAAAATACAAACTGGTATGGTTAATAGAAACTGTACAAATTCCTCATGATTAATGAGCTGTGATCATTTTCTTACTCATGTTAGTTGTAGTTGGTCTTTGCTTTTTAGTCTTTTTGTTCACATAATTTGAGGTTGTTACATTATATGGTCAGTAAATCATGAGGTTCCTGTTTCACCCAGATTGATCTCTGATGCATTTGCACTTTAAAATATGGCATACAGATGAGAACGTAAGTGTTTTGTCATCAGAGAAGCTGCTAGGGCTGTATATAATAATGAAATCCTCATGAATGTGGAACAATTCTTGATCTGTGATTGGAAATTGCATCTTCATTATCCAGACAACTAAGCCCAGCAAGACTTGGCCCAGCAGTCATGTCTTTCCCACACTGTATGGCCCATCCCCCTTAATCATAATGCTGTGTACATTAGTGCCCCTCTGCAGCTCTGTTTTGTCACATTTATAGTTTGCCATCATAATACAGCCCCATGCTGCTGTTCAGGTCTGTAGTCTTCATTTTTGATAGTTTACTTTCCGCACATTTTCCTTCCCAGTTCCACTACATATGTTCTGTATTTTTCTAGCTGGTTTGTAGTACTTAAAAGTATAAATAATTGTGAGACATAAATCCCCTCAGAATAAGGAGTCCAAATATTTCAAGTATTTATGGGAGGCTAAGTTGTCAAAGCGCTGTTGAACCTTGTACTATCAAAGACAAGTGGAACAGAGTGGAGTTGGAGAAGCTAAAGGCTCTACCTGTACGGAAGTTTGCTAGTGTTAGAGCTTTATCCCAATATTTTACTGTTTTCTTCTCTTCAAGCAAAGAAGGCTGGCTGCTTCCAGTACTCCACTCTTTTTTATTTCACCATGTCAGTTGGATCAAGTAAGCCAAACAGTGCCTCCGACAGAACAAGACTTTGTTTCAGCCCTGATAGCTGAAAAGTCTACAGCAGGGTTTTCTTCATCCCAGCTGGACTAATCTTGTCCAGGGAAACTCCTGCCCCCATCACACTATCCAGAAGTTTAATGTTCAGACTCCATGACTTCACTCACCCGGCCTGGGTCCATTAGGTGACAGAGATCCAAGTCTGTAGATTTAAGTTGCAAGATGTGACGGGCCTTTGTAATTGTGCAGCATATGTAGTCCTAGGCCTCCCTCTTCCTCACCAGTGTCAGGATGCGTCATGTACCATCTTTACCAAATATTTCTGCTGTCTGACTGAGATTCTTCTAACTTCTGTCCAGGTCCTGGTTACCTAAGGTTGTCAGTCGACTGACCTGTTGTAGTCAACTTTGGCTTTGATCTTGAAGTTGCAGCCCTCTGTTTCAACTTTTGCTCCTACCAGTAATGCTGAGGTTCTTGACCTCAGGACTCTTGTCATTAGCGGAACCTTTGATATCATGGCCAAGGGTCTATTCTTCAGGATTAAGGTCAGGTCCAAAGTTCAACCTTTTGGCCAACAACATCATGCTAGTCCTCATCTTTATGGGATCAGTCCTTCTGGCTCAATGTGTTGCCTCTTGTCAGTTCCACTGCAGATATCAGAGGCTCTTTTGCAATCTTCTCCTTTGGCTTGGACTGCCACCATCAAGTGATTGGATTGTTTGCCATCTACCCTCCTTTCTGTAAGGGACAGATAGATTGGGAGGCTTCGACAAGATGTTCACACTACATATAACAAGAAGTCTTCCTTCTCCTTGGAGTCTTTACAGACTTATCAGAAGAAGGCATGGTGTAAGAGGAAACACCTGAACTCTTCCACAAAATTCCTCTCACTGGGTGTACACAAGGATGAGAGAACAACTTTCCTTACCCCCATCCCCAACGGATGACCCAAAGTTTAAGACAGTAATGACCCCAGAGAGTTGCTACTCACCCAAATCCATCTTGAATAAGACTTTCCAGTCTCTCAAGTCCTCCTCTTGAGTGGTCCACTTAACCAAAACGATGGTTTGTCTGGTAGCTCAGACAGCGTGCATCATCATGGTTGGTGACTGCTAGCCCAAAGAAGACTGAAAGGATACTTATGCCATCTAAAGACTGAAACAAATTTGGTACATATTCCTGAGGTGGACTCCATTACTGGAGCAGCTACATTAAAAAGGCTGTCGCTCCATAGAAGCCAGCAGTCCATCCACCAATTGAAGAATCTTGAGCTTTGGACAGGCTAAGGAAGCAAGTTTACAAGTACTCCTTTAGATTTCCCAAACTGTGGATAGGTTGCTAGATGGAGAGCATACAAGCAGGCCAAGGCCTTAGATGGGCAGGTTTTTGCTCCATTTTAAGCATAACCATGCACCTGGCATACAACACTGTGTATGGTTCCCTGAGGCCAGCAGGTATTGGCACTATGATAAGATGTCATGCCTAGATTTTGCTAACAGACTTTCATGTGCATATGAAGGACACTTTCTGAATTCCCTGTTTGATGGAACTTTCTTGTTGTACCAATGGTAAAATGTGAACTAGCTGTTAAGAGCAGGGGGGTAAGACCCTCACTGCTGTTTTAGGTTTGATGCTCCCCAGAATATGCTGTTTGGGATGCAGCAGAACCTGACTTATTGTAGTCCTGGCCCTGCTAGCAGTCATATAATAGTAGAGGTTCTGTGATCTCTCCCTTTACACTGCTGTAGCAGATCCTTAGAAAATAATATATTGTGGCTAATGTCCAGCATAGAATGAAGACTGAGCCAACAGAGTTGAAGAATAAACCTAGCCCTAATGAGGTAAATGTCACTAGTCTTAAATTCTAACTTTGTGCTGACCTTCAGACTTGTGTGTCTAATATTGCAATATCTTCTTTACTTTGAAGTTGGTCCTCAGTGTGTCGGGAGGGGGGTCATTTTGCTTACTGTCCTAAAACAGTTTTGTGGCTGAATCATTGAGCAGAAGAACCTGAGAGACAGTGTACTGATGGTATGTTTCTATGGTTTCTGACCCCCTGAACACTGGTGTGTGTATACTTACTTGGTGTGTAGTGTGTGTGCGCACATGGGGGAGGTGCTTTTGTGTCTGTGCTCACATGCATGTTACAGGAACAGAAATTTTTCAAATATGTAGTGACTAGCCTGGAAGGGAACAGCTAGGAGAAGTTTCTTAATACCATGGAGTATCACATTCAGGTTACTTCCAGCAAGTTCTAAAAAACATTCGGGAGTGGGAGGCAGGATATACCCAAGGCTGTTTCTTCAGGGGTGAATACACTGACCCTGTCAGAGGACATTTTCAAGAGGTAGAGAAAAAAAAATAGTCTAAAGAACTCTTGAATCCATTGGACATGTCCTTCTCTGAGATAGTTGTAGAAAAAGATGATGGGATTCTGTAGAAAAGTTGCGGCTGATTAAAAAGTTCCCTGTGGCAGACCTTTGGGAGTGGATTAAATCTGGTTAAGGCTGGACATTGTTGTGGTGTTGTGAATAGCAGGTCTTTTCATTATGCGAAGTTGCGACAGCAACTGTAGACTGGTAAAAATGACATGGCATTCCTTATTTAAAAAACAAATTGAGACAGGAATGTGCATTATGCTGCAAAGTAGACTCCATCCAATAGTCAAGCCTCCTTTTCACAAGGAGCAATGTGGATTCTTTCTTGGCTGTGGAATAGTGTATTGACTCTCTATTCTTGTAGGTTATTGAGGAGTTAATGGGTGTTTGCCATCATTCTGTGTGTGTTCTGGGGATGAACATGTAAGCTAGAATGTCTTGTGAGTAGTGCTTTTAACAGTACTTTTTTCCTAGGGCTGTTGTTTTATGCCCTTTCGTCCCTGAATTTGAGGAACAGAAGTTGTAGCTGCATTCTCAGCTTCAAGATGAATATGTTCAAGGTAGTAAGGGACTCCACCAAACATGCGGTTTGTCTTCCCACCTTTTTTGAGTTTCATAGACTAGGTGTATGCAATGTCTGAGCAGTATTTAGTCTGAAGTCAGAAGGGTTACTACTTTTGTTTTACTTTGTGGTTCGCTGATAATGTTGTCCTCTTCACCAAAAGTTACTATGATGTCCACCACTTACTAGATAAGTTCTTTACTGAGTGTTCTACAATGGGGTTGAAAATCAGTGCTCTCAAATCGGAGATCACACTTTTCTCCCAGAAAAGAGTGAATTGCTGTCTGGGGGTGCAGGGGAAAGCAACCACCTCAAGTGAAGAAATTTAAGTATGGTGGGGTCTTGTTCATGAGTGGATATAGAAAGAGTGGGAATCAGGAGACTGTCCGCTGGGTGGGTGCAATATCAGCAGTACTACTGGCATTGGATCAGACTTTGGTGGCAAGATTAATATCAAGCATTTGAAGAATGCTCTTTGTTTCTAAGTTTGTTTCTATCATCATGTTAACCTGTGTTAATGAGCTTTAGCTAACTAAAGGGCGAACGTCTAGATGTAAGCACAAAAATGAATTTCCTTTTGGCTCTCTCTCCATGACACAGAGAGGAACTTGGCAGTTTAGAAGAATCTTGTGTTACAGCTACTGCAGTTTAAGAGGATTCAGTTAAGGTGGTTTAGGAATCTTTTGAGAATGCACATGGGTGCCTGATATAGAAGATGTACCAGGCATGGCTGTCTTAAGAGGTGGCATCTGGGATGGACCAGGACATGTTAAAGTGGGTATAAATCTGAGTTTTGTCTGGAAGTCCCATATCAGCAGAAAATTGTTTCTAGGGATGGGGAAGTCTGGTCTACTCTGCTTGTCAGGATGTGTGTGTGTGTGTGTGTGTGTGTGTGTGTGTGTGTGTGTGTGTGTGTGTGTGTGTGTGTGTGTGTGTGTGTGTGTGTGTGTGTGTGTGTGTGTGTGTGTGTGTTATTCATTTATGTTTTGAGTGGGGTAGCCCCACTAGGTGTTCGTACTGGGTACGGGGAATTTGGCTAATACTTTGGGGAAGTGGATATTGCAGGCATAGAGGAGAGAGAAACAAGTGCTTTGCTGCTGTAGGAGAGTCAGAGGAGCTGCAGTAGATGCTGATGTAGACATAATGGTCTTAATGCCAGTAGACCTACCCAACAATGTATTCTTTGAAATGATAAAGTGATAGACTGAAAATGCAAGTGAACTTGGTACTGCCATAAGCTAGGGAAAGAAAAAAGAAGTTATGTACTCACCATAATGCTCCATGTTTGTTGTCCATCTCGCCCTTCATTCTTACTGGATGGATTCAGAGCCGATCCTCGGCTCTATATTGGCTGAATACACTAGCGCGAAGTCTCTAACTTGGCTCGTGGCAGAATAGGTATCCCATCATGTAGTTGTGTAATTCCCCAGATCTTGTTTGCTGCCCATCCTAACTGTGTCTAAATTAATAATTTGACATCAGGTATCGACATCAGGTATAGAACTAACAAGGAAATTCAAAGGTATTCCTTTGCTAAAGAAGAAAGATCTATCATTTAGGTTCTCTAGGAGCCCTTGGTTGGGGGAACTTGGGAGGGTCGTAAGAATGAAAGGCGGGATGGACAACAAACATGGAATGTTATGGTGAGTACATAACGTCTTTGTTATGTTGTCCTATCTCGCCTTCTTTCTTACTGGATAGGACAGCGTCCCTAGCATCATTTCCCTGGGTGGCTCACGGGAGTATACTTTGAGTACAGTGGAACCAAAGGAAGCCCTGCCCCTGGAGGCCAAAGCAACTTTGTAATGAGTAATAAAAGTATGGGGACTTGCCCACATAGCAGCAGCACAAATACTGTCCATTGACAATCTGGTTAGGTAAGCAGAGGATGTCGCTAATGCTCTGGTTGAGTGGCCTCTAACTTTGAATGGTAAATTCCTGTTATTTGAGGGGTATATAAAAGTAATACAAATTGAGAGTCAGTTTGAAAGTGTAATTTCTGAAACTGGCATGACCTTTTTTTCCTTCAGAAAAGATGAGCAATTGATCTGTTTTCCTGAAATCTTTAGCTCTAAAACTTAGGTTGTCTATGCACATCCAATTGGTGAAGTTTGTACTCTGCCTTGTTGCTATGATTGGGAAAAAACACTAGGAGCTCAATAGATTGATTGATTTAGGTTGGTTTGGGAACAAACTTTTGACACAAAGGACAGATTAGTTTGTAGAGATACTCTCTCCTTATGGATGATCAAATATGGCGGCTTGATTAATAGAGCTTGCAACTCCGAGACTCTTCTTGCAGATGCAATGGCTACTAGGAGAATAGTTTTCCAAGAGAGGAATTTGAGATCACATGATGATGATGAAGGCTCAAAGGGAGTTAATGTTAGGTGAGTCAGGACAAAATTCTGATTCCCCTGGTGAGAGATGTTCTTTTATGGGAGGTCTCAATAAACCAACTGCCTTTTAAAAATGCTTTACACAATCTGTGTGACATCAGGTTAGGAGTATATCCTCCAATGTGGTAATTAGAAATTGCAGCTAGTTGGACTCTAGTTGTAGCTGCAGCGGAGCCTTGCTGGAAAAGTTCTGCAAGAAATTCCAAAATTGAACTGATTGGGGCAGAAAAAGGATCAATGTTTTTTGCTTGTGCCTAGTAGGAGGACCTCTTCCATTTACTATAATCTAACTTCCTGGTAGAAGCCTTGTGAGAAGATACTAAAATATGTTTTACTGCTGGTGTGAAGTCTTGAAGCCTGACTAAGTTTGGAAGTGGAGCAGCCATGCTGTCAAATTGAGGGTGTGAAAAGCAGAATGAAGTGTTACTGACATACGAGTCTCTAGGTCTGGAACTGGGTCCAGAACCCACTGTTTCTCCTGTAGGTGAGGCCAGAGAAAGGAGAACCAAATCTGACAAGGCCAATATGGGACAATGATAATCAGCCTGCTTCCCAAGGAATTTGCTTTCTGAATGACTTTGAGTATGAGGGGAAAGGAGTACAGTAGTCCCGAGGGCCAATAGTGAACAAGTGCGTCCTTTCAGTGTCTCCCCCAGAGGGGGAATTAGGGCAAAGTAGCTGCTGCATTTGGTTTACATGGGAGTAGCAAAAAGGTCACAACAAGGCTGGCCCCATTTTCGGAAAATCTCCTCCGCTGTGTTTTGGTTTAGAGACCACCCGTGAGCCATTAATATCACCCTGCTGAGCTTGTCCGCTATCTTGTTAGATTTCCCCAGTATATGCGTTGCTGCCAGAAAACATTGGGAAGATATTGCCCATTGCCATACTCTCAGTGCCTCTTGACAAAGGGGGTATGATTTGGTTCGTCATTTATGTACAAGACTACCGACATGTTGTCTGACTGGATTGCAGTCGTTCCTAGTGGCAGAGAGTCATGGAGTGCTTGCAACGCTAGAAGCACTGCTCTCCTCTCTAGAACATTGATATGCAAATGGGCCTTATGTTCTTGCCATGTGCCTTAGATTGTTCTTCCCAGATAATGACCCCCCCCCACCCTATATGGGAGGCATCCGTGGTCACTGTAGCTACAGGTTGTTGTGGCACAAAAGGTCACCCAATGGTCACATGGTCGGTCTGAAGCCACCATAGGAGATATCCCTTGCATGACTCTGTAATTCTGACTTGGTGAAACATGGGGAGTTCTTGTAATGACCACTGAGCAAAGAGGAGCCATTGAAGAATTCTCATATGCATTCTGGCTAGGGGAACTAAGGTGATCGTTGAAGCCATGGTTCCTAGGACTTTCAAAATCGTCTTTGCCTTCACCTTGTTTTTGGGTAGAAGGTTGGCTATTTGTTGTCTGAGAACATAAACCCTGTCGGGAGGCAGTTGTGCCATCATGGAGACGGTGTTGAGATCTGGGCCTGTGAATGTAATATGTTGACAGGGCAACAAGGCAGAGTTTGGTAAATTCACTGTAATCCCTAACTGCGAACAAGTTTGAAGAGTGGTGTCTCTCACCTGCTGAAGTAGATGCTTGGTGGTGGCAGTTAGGAGCCTATGTACGGAAATACCTGGAATCCCAGATGTCTTAAGTGAGCCATGACTACTGCCATGCACTTGGTGAACACTCTGGGGGCTGTAGTGAGACCAAAGGGCAGAGCTTGAAACTGATGACTGGCTCCCAGCCGGAAATGTAAAGGACTCTTGATGCTCTGTCCATTTTTATGTGGTAGTACGCATCTTGGAGGTCTGTTGAGCACATCCAATCATCTTTCCCTAAAAAGGGGAGAATTGACTGCAGTGTCACCATTCGGAACTTGAACTTTTTCATCGATTCGTTTAGTTTGCAGAGATCCAATATGGGTCTCCAGTCCCCTGTTCTTTTTGGCACTAAAAAGTATCTTGAGTAAGTTCCGAATCCTGTTTGGTCTGCTGGGACTTTTTGGATGACTCTCTTGTCTAGCAACATTTGAATTTCTACAGTTGCTTGTTCCCTTTGACTGGGTGGGACATCCGGGATTGTTCTGATCTGTGGGACATGATAGCAAAAAGGAATAGGATAGCCTCTGGATATTATACTTTGTATCCACTTGTCTCTTGTGATATTTTGCCAGGCTTCTGGGTACAAAGTTAACCCCCCCCCCCGATTGAATCCAGAGTTGAACAGATGGGCTTCCTTTCATTAGTGCTGGTAGGGCCAGCGACGAAAGGAATCACAGTCACACTGGTTTTGTGGAACCCCTCTGCCTCTAGGACGACGTCTACCATTATTGCCTCTCCCTCTGCCCCTGGGGAAGGTTTCACCTCGTGCTTCTTGAAAAACTCCCTGGGATCTTTTGAGCCACATTTTCTCACACTCTTCTGACCTTTAGTGTAAGGTCTTGAAGTTATGGAAAAATGTACTCCAATGGCAGAGAGAGTTTTTCCTTCTTGCTCGCATCTGGCGAGTGTGTCCTTGACTTTGAGTCCAAAAGGTGAGGAAGCATCAAAAGGGGCATTGGCAAAGGTAGATTTGAAAGGCTCCACAAAGTTACACAAGCGCATCCAGGAGTGTCTCCTCAGGGAAACTTCTGAACCCTCTGCCCTGCTCGCTCCATCCGCTGCATAGGATATTAGTCTCATGGAGGAGTTAACGATGGAATTTAAGGTAGGTTGCAGAGAGGTCACCTTTTCTGACACCCCCCCACAGCCAAAGAACCTTGGAGAGCATCTCCTAACTCCTTCAGATCTCTTTGTAGTCTCATAAAGTGAGTAAGGTAGTTCAGTGATCTAAGGGTAAAAGTCACTGACAAAAAAATACGCTTCCAATATCTATCCATCAGCCAGGAGTCCTTGTTCGGTGGATGAACAGATGAGGATGTTTCAGAAAGTTCCTTCTTGGTGGCTGCTGCCACTACCATAGCAGCTACAGGAATGCCTTTCGTGAGAAATTCGTTTTCAGAAGGTGCTGATAAGAACTTATTTGGCCTCAGAGAGACTGGTTCCATAGTGTCTGGTGACTCCCACACCTTCCGACTAACCATCTCCAATAGTTCGTCGAAAGGCGGAGACACCCAGGAGGTTGAAAGTTGAGATCCAAAAGTCTTCAGGTACACAGACTCATCATCATCAGAAGGGTTGATGGTTTTCCAGCCGCCTCTCTGTTTCAGGATTTCTAGGATATCTGCAAAGGAGATATCTTTAGAGGATAAGCGTGGGGACCCTTCTGACTCCTTGAGGTCCATGTCAGAGGTGTCTATATGCTTCCTCTTGCATGTTCTCTTTCGAGGAGCCTCCTCAGAAGGGTATTCTGGGGAGGTCTCAGAAGAGTGGGGTTCACATAATGGGGCTCCCTGTGGGTCTGAATCTCTGCTGTCCTGTGGATGGGGTGGTGCCGAGACAGAAGCCGGTGCCTTGGGGGGAAGAATACCAGTATTCCTGTGTAGAGCTGGCTCCAAGGACACCTCCGGTTCCAAGGAAATAGAGGGAATCCCCAGCTCCATTGAGATCAGCTCCGAGGCTGATGTAGGAGCCGAGCCAAAGCTCCAGGAGGTAAACTCAGAACTGAAGAAACTCTTATCCAAGCACCCCCCCCCCCCCAGAGCTGACCAGAGAACTTTGGCTCCTAGACACGCCAGATGGCACCGAGACTGTTGGAACAGGGATCTGTTCTGTAATCTCCTGAAGGGATCTTGGAACCGAAGAGTCTACAGCAAGCGGTACCTGGCATTCCAGCTCTGTAGATGCAGCTTTGCTCGGAGGAGGAATAGTCATGGATGTAATAGTCTTGGATGGCTCCGAAAGTAGTTGGGTTGGAGCCGAAAACAATTTAGTCAGTACCGGCGACTTCAAAAGACTGGGCACCACCACATCCACATCATCTGATAAGCTCCTAGAGGACCTGGAGGAGAGAGTTGGTGAGCGAGATCTCACAATATGGGAGATCTCAAGGTAGGGGAGACCGGTATTAGTTCAGTGGACCGGGTCTGAAAAATAGTCTCTGCTTTGAAGAGCGTGGAGCCGATGGACTTGATTTGTCCAAATATCTGTCTCTGTTCCGAGAGCTGTGGAGCCGAGGAGGTCGATGCATCAGTTTTAGCCAATTTTTGAGGAGGCTCCGAAATGAGCCGAAGAAGCAGGAGATGGTCTTTTTGTAGGCTTGTCACTTTTTTAGAAGAAGGGGACTTACCTGAAGAAGTACTCTGCAGAGCTTCATCAAAGGAAGGTTTCAAGGAGTCCTTTGAGAATTAGCTTGTTCTTTCTTTCCTGCAAGATACGGGAGCTGAAAGAATGACAGAATGTGCAGGTCTCATGTAGGTGAATGGCCCCCAAACAGTAAACACAAATATTATGCCCATCAGTTATTGACATTTTTTTGAACATTTGTGGCAAGTTTTAAAGCCTGATGGCTTAGGTTCCTTCTCTCTACTTTCCTTAGACATTATAAGAAGGAGCACAACTAATACCAAAAAGGAAGTCAACACTAATTGTACCTTTATAGAAAACTAACACGCACAAAGGTTAAATATTCTATTAAAACACAATAATAATAAAGGACATCTACTAAAGAAAGGGAAAAACACAGGAACAGCTCTGCCCTCTACGTTAAATGGCCACTAGGCCCTCTAACTTAAATGGCCACTAGGCCCTCTAACTTAAGTGGACCTAGTAGAGTTACAGAAAAGGGACATAAAGGACAAACCCTCGTTAATCGGGTATTTAGCTCTCTAACTTAAACTAATATACATAGATAAGGAAGTACACACTCTTAAGTATTCTGCAGTCACCACTCACTACACCACTACAAAAAGCTGACGGAAAAAATAGAAATGGCCTTGCGAATAATGACTGCCAACAAGCAACCACACAGTAGCAAGATTAAATTACACTCGAAACTACAGCACACTTAAACTACAAAAGAACAACTATATAAACAACTAACCAAGTATTATTAATCCAAACTATATGGAAAAAATATGAATCTTTAAAGAACTTAGCCATAGCCAAGGAGAGAGCATTTGAACTCGTAAAGCAGCAAACGACATCTGGGGAATTACATCACTGTATGATGGGATACCTATTCTGCCACGAGCCGACTTCGAGCTAGTGTATTTGTCAGTCAGAACCGAGGATTGGCTCCAAACCCATTCAGTAAGAATGAAGATGAAATAAGACAACATCAACTCATTTCCATCTTCTAAAAATTTGCTATTTCCTGTATTGCAGATGACCTGAGATGTTCAAGGAGTGCAAAGTTTACATCTTGATGTTAGGAGTTCAGAGAGCACACGGTTAGCAGGAACAAGATAATGAATTGGGGATAATTGTATGGCCACTTGTACAGGTAATAGCACAGGTAATAGTAAAGTGATGGAAAACCAGAACAGAAGGTGAAGTTTGTTGCAAAAGAATTCCTTGGTAAGACCCCCAAGTAAAACTGAAAATGAATGTGATAGTTGGACAGTCTGAGAGAAACTTTTATCAGTGCTATCTTTTTTCTGCACAGCAAGTAAGATTGTACATGTTGTGGCCGTGAGAGGTACTTGTGATTCTAAGTTGAAAAAACTATTGATGGGGAGAAAAAGCTGAAAGTAATATGTACAGGAAAAATACTCGTAAAGGAAGTGATTAAACTAGGCCTTAAGTAAACATGCAGCCATATATATATATATATATATATATATATATATATATATATATATATATATATATACATATATATATGTATGTGTGTGTGTGTGTGTGTATATATATATATATATATATATATATATACATAATGTGTGTGTGTGTGTGTGTGTATATATATATATATAAGAGAGAGAGAGAGAGAGATATGTCATATCTTTGAACGTTCAACTCCGTGAACCTCTGTTTATCGAACCGGAAACAGTGAAAGTTCACATCAGTGAAGGTCTTAAACAGGAAATTGAATTAGTAGACCAACATTGCGACCATCATACACACACTGCAGTATGTCAAAATCACCCAGGTGGGAGGCTGCACCATCCACCCCCCCACCATACGTTTCAACCTGGAAACATCAAAAATCTGCAGAAAGGTCCATGAAAAATAGATACAAATCTGTATGCTGATTAACATAAAATTTGCATACATAATTATGCAACCCCACCCACTCCAGTGTAATTGTGGGATACCAGCTTTCAAACACAAACTGATGAACAGATGACCAAAATATGGCCCCAGAGTCCCCCTGCAGCCATTCCAATGTTCCGTTACTTGGCTATTTCGCCCATTTTCCATAAACACTGTAACGTGCATACTGCTTTACTTCTACAGTGATTATGTGGATTTAATTTTACATTTTATTGCACAAACACTAATATACATCTGCTAAACAAAGCAATACAGTCTCACAATGAAGATAGACTTGGCATTAAAACTTCTGTGCCCTTGAAACTCACATTCATTGAAACAGCATTGAAACCTGCATCCAAAGAAAATGCATCTGGCCAGTGGCGGATAAAGATTACCTTTGGGCTATTTTCAAATCCCAGGCCCCTTGCACACAAAGCATACGTGTGTTTTTTGATGCACCTTCCTGACCTGTATTAAATTATATTCCTTGTATAATGCAGCACGCTTGATAGTGTAGTTTAAATTTATTGTTTTGAACATTTGTCTAGTAAGCAAGGAAACAAAATGCATGAATCAGTCATGACAAAACTGCCCAGTTCAGAACATTTCTATCATAAAAGTCTACTCAAACTTCTACAATCCATCAGTATCAGTAAATATGCGCAATCTCTGCAGAAGTAAAAGTCATCTAAATAATTCCACATTAAATAGATCTGTAACTAATGAAGAGGTTGCTGCAAGCAAGCAACTTTATATTTAATTTTCATCTACAAGTAAAGTGCCTGTTGCCCTTGAAGAATAAATTGCCTATTTTGCAGTAAAAAATAAGTAATATTTCAAAAGGAGAACACACACACAAAACTACAAGGTGCACTGTTGAATACACACACCCGTGAATACACACACAACTACAAAATGCAGTGTTGAATGCCTACACCCCCTAAATCTAAATGCAATGAACAGCGGTTGAATACACAGTTCTGCACAAGAGCAGCAAGTCATTAGAGTGGCCGGTAGCAATAAACTGAATGAGAACTCACAGGTTGAATTAGAGTGGCCGGTTGGTGGAGTTAAAAAGCAAATGCAGTTAATGCACACAACAGTTCTTGGCTGGAGCACATACAGGCAACAACAACAAACTTGCACAATAATAACAGTCGTTCTTACCTAGAGGACTCATTATTATGGCGCCCACCATTGCTGTTAGTCCAACAAACAGTAGCTGATGGAGAAGTAAAAGAGAGTATTCTTGCTGAAATTTAATTCATCCTCAAGTCTTGGTGAGTGCCTTCACGAGGTGGACCCTGTTTTTCACAAAGTCTAACCAAGACTACACTGATATATACACTGTATTTATATAGCATATATGATGGACAGAAGTAGGTTAAAAATTAAAAAAAAAAAAAAGAGCTGGGTGCACAAGACCCAGGATAAAAAAGTGTCCAATCCTGTTAGGCACACTGGTGCCAGGACAGGAAAAGATGACTGTGTAGAATCCTCAAAATACAGAAACATTCCTACAATGGGAATGAGGTTAGGTCAGGCCCAGGGAAGGATGACCCCCCCCCCTGTTGCAGAAGGAAGTAGTAGTCCACAAAAGTCACAAAAACTAATAGGCCAAAGAAGAGCCATAAAGATGGTAAAGTGGACTATTGAGGATAGAAAGAAATTATGTATTGTTACTATTATGCAAAATGCCCACAATTTCCAGACACAAGATATACAGAATAATTAAGAGCAAAATTAGAGGAAAGACAAATAGTTCCACAGGAATAACTGTCAGAAGTTTCAAAGGAAAATGTGTTAATTAATACAACAGATTTGTGAAAAACAGTATATAGATCACGAAACTTTGATCTGTTTGGAAAAAGAAGCATCTGAGGAAGTGTGAAAATATAAAACAATAAAACCTGGAGATAACTGAAAAGTATAAAAAAGAAATATGGACACGGGAAAGAGCGATTTGATATGGTGCAATATTTATGCAAGGGAGAAAGCCAAATTGTTATAAAGAGGGCAACCCCAAAGGTATTCAAAGAGAAATATAGGCAAAGGCATCTGGATGTGGAATATTTCACAATAAAAATAAATATCACAAAGATGGAACATTGAAAAGAAGATTAGTAAAGTAGAAGTTAAAAAAAGAAGTTATGGAGTGCCTGCGAAGTGAAGGATTTGGTGTAGAAGGTCTAACACAGGTTACATTGCAGCATGATGGAGTGAGCCCCCAAAGTAAGGAGAAGCAGGAAGATCGGGAGACATCTGAAGAAGAAAATGGACATGGGAAAGAAAAAGAGATTTAATATGGTGCAATATTTATGCAAAGGAGAAATCAAAAGTCATCAATACAAAAAGAGCAGCACCAAAGATATCTGAAGACAAGTACATGCAAAGGAATCCGGACATGGAAAACTTTACAATACAAAAATAAGAAGACCAAGAGAAAAAGTAGAAAAGGAGTTTAGTAATGGAGAAGTAAAGCGAGATAAACTGAGGTTATGGAGTACCTGTGAAGTGAAGGATTCAATGTAGAAAATCTAATTCAGAAAGCACCACATCAATGGATATCCAGATTAAGGCGAAACCAGTGGAACAGGAAGCAATTGGTCAGATGCCATATAAAGATATTTTGGGGTCTTCCACAGGAAAGCACTATAAATGTTCACTTGAAGCTAGACAGTAAGGGAAGGAGCAAGAAACTGTTGAAACTCTGATGCAGTCAATGTTGGGGAGTGATAGGCCAGGGAGTTCCCATATGACAGAGCAACTGATGGCACAGGATGAAATCGAAGAGAATGTGCCAAGGAAGACGCTATAGAACTCGCTATAACATGCCAGCAAGAAGTGGAAAACAAGGGATGTGCCCTAGGTTTGGAAGAAAATGAGCTAAGAGAAGAGTTGCTTGATTTAATAGACATAGATAGATATATTAAGATCAATGAAAGAAATAGACTGCAGAAGGTCAATAAAACCCAAAAAGTCGCAAGTTTGATAAAACAAATGAACACAGTAATTAGGACTGTCCATAGAGATCCATGCGATATAACAGAAGTAAACAGGATATATTACTGTGCGGCTAAATTAATAACTGATAAAGTTCTACTACAGGAACACATGGTAGTGAGGGAATGAAGGAAAGGAAGAAATTGAATACCATCATGGAAATATCGAATAGAGAAAACTATAAAGCAATTAAGACAAGAAGTGTCACTATTAGAAGACTATAGAAGAGAGCAGATCAACAAAAATTCTAAGAAAGATGGATGTGATAAAAGCAATGTGCAGTATTAGAACAGACCAGGATCTGTCATGCAGTATCGCAAATAAACTAAAAAGTTTAGCACAGGTGGAAAAATTTAGAAGATACGAAGATAACAAAGATAAATATAAAGGAAAAGTACAAAATAAGCAATTTATTGATGACCCAAAAAGATTTTATAGAGAACTGGGAAACAAGGTAAAAGGAATTGAAAGGCCACCAAAAGAAGAAGAAAGGTACATTTTGGAGAAGTATCTATGAAGATCCTGTGGAACATAACAAAGATGCTAAATTGATAGAAGTAGAAAAAGAAGGAATAAGAAGTTTAAAGGTACAGGATATAAAATGGGAAGAAGTAAAAGCCAGAGAGATTGAAACTAAGATAAGAAAAAACTCTAATTGGAAAATCCCAGGCCCAGATACCTAACTTCTGGTTAAACATATTAACATCTTTGCATGAATATTTAGCCATTAATAAGAACTATTTGTATGTGCACCTCGAACAGACACCAACCTGGCCAGCAGCAGGAAAAACATTGCTCCTGTTTAAGGGGGAACCTGCAAGCTACCCTAAATTCTAGACCAATAACTTGCCTTCCGATGACATGTAAACTGTACATGGGATTTGATGCTGACAGAGTTTTATAGTCATTTAGACGAAAACTCAATTATGACAGTAGAACAAAAGGGCAATAAAAGTCAAATGGAAAAAAGGATAATTTGTTAAATAAAGTCATAGTGGAGAACTGTAAAAAGGGGAAGAATCTAAGTATGGCATGGATTAACTACCAAAAAGCATTTGATAGTATTCCACATTCATGGATAAGAGTGCTTAAAAATGTGTAAGATATGCCCTACATTGATCAGTTACATTACAGAGATCATGAAACAGTGGCAGACCACTTTGCAATTAAGCCATGATAAAAGACAATTTGTTATCCATGGGATAAAAGTTCAAAGGGGGATATTCCAGGGTGACTCTGTCACTGCTGCTATTCTGCCTTGCCTTAACCCATTAAGCTGTTTATTTAACAGCTTAGGCCATGGCTGTAATGTGGCTGCTAGAAAACAACTAAGTGTAAAGACTTCTCATGTTCTCTTTGTCGATGATTTAAAACTGCATAGTTCATCGGCTGAGGAACTGAAAGCCCAACTACAAGTTGTCAAAACATTTTCAGAAGATATAAGAATGTTGTTTGGTCTTGATAAATGTACAAAAGCAACCTTTAAAGCAGGAAAACTGCAGCACCAGGAAAACATCAGTTTGGGACAAAAATGTGATATAAAAAGAACTTGAGCAAGAGGGAGTGTATAAATATTTGGGAATTGATGAAGGATCAAGAATAAAATATGAACAAATGCGAATAAAGCTTAGTAAGGAATACTTTAGAAGACTTAAATTAATCCTGAAAACAGCGTTGACATCTAGGAACAAAATCCAAGCTATAAACCAATTTGTTCTTCTGTCCTAACCTACAGTTTTGGAGTGATTTACTGGCCCCAAAACGTGTTGGATAGATTAGATAGGAAAACAAGAAGGATCTTCATGCTCACCAAAGGATTTATAAAAATTAGTGCATACCAAGCTTATATATTCCCCGTTCTGAATGAGGGATGGGCCTCCTTGAAATTGATTACATGTACAGATCTGCAATCATGGGACTCCACACACATCTGCTGACCTCACAAGACCCAAACGTAGTGAAAGTTTTGAAACATGAGGAGGATAAATCTAAGAAACTTATCGGTGTCAAACAGTAATGGAAATCAGATCAGAAGTAGATAAAAATCAGGCAGCAATTGAATGTGCCAAAAAACAAAAAAGAATTTAAGGTGAAGGACCAGATGAGAAGGCAAGAAATGTGTAAAATGCATAAATATAGTTGCAAGTATAGAAAACATCTGGAAGAACAGGTTGATCAGGAATGGTTAAGGAGAGGTGAATTCATACCAAAAGACGAAAGGTTAATATTGGCGGCCTAAGATAGTGGGCTTACGTACACACTGGTTTACAAAGTCCATTGAACATGTAGGAGAAACAGACAAATGTAGGTTTTGTAAAACCAAATTGGAAACAGTTGCACATCTTTTTTCTGGGTGCAACATATTAATGGCAGAAGGACTGTCTACTGAAAGGCCTAATAGTGTGTGGCAAGACTGTTGCACTGGGGCTTGTGCAAACATTATGGTACTGAAGTGGCTGAAAAACACTAGAAACATGAGCCACAAAGCATCATAGAAAATGATGAAGATTACATCACATGGGATCACCCATTACCAACAGTTCAGAAGACAGATGCTAGAAAAGTGGATATAGTGGTCTATGAAAAGAAGACAAAAGTAGCATTGCTCATTGAAATTGCCACACCCACTGACCTACAGTGTTTTGTGTACAGAGAAACACAAAGTCATAAAATATCAGGATCTGCAGGCAGAAATGAGAGCAGTGTGGAAGAAGGATACCTACACAGTTCCAATAGTAGTAGGAGCAACAGGTTTTATAAAAAAGAATCTACAATTGTACTTAGATATGTTGCCAATACATGTAACCCTGTACGAATTGCAGCAGTCATTACTGGGCACATTGCAGGTGCTGCGAAGAGCACTTTTGGCTGACATCAAAGATTGAAACAATATTAATTTCATGAACTTGAATCATAGTTTGACTTAAAAATGGGGTCTGTTCCCTTCATGATATTAGAAACCCAAAATACTTGCAGAAATAAAGAGAGAGATAAATATGTAAACAAGAATCACATGGAACCAAACGACAGCAACGGGTCTTTTTTATTGTTAAACGAGCACTCGCAAAAACATGGATTCTGTGCTGTTATTAACCATCTCACCTACCAAGCAACCTTAACTAATCAAGAATCACATGGAGCCCAGAAACAGCGAGGGGTCTTTTTGGTGGTAGATGAGTGCTTACAAAGGCAGATATTCTTTTCTGTATTGTAGTCCCTTATTTACCAATGTATGTTTATTTGTTACAGAAATGATGCAACATTACAAGTGTAAGTATTGCCTTCTAAAGGCTCCTCGTACATCACCAAAACATGTGACTTCTTGCCCCCCCCCCCCATTACTGCAATATAAGTCGTACTAATTCTACTGAATTACATCCCTAGGCAGTTTGAAACTAGCATTCCCCCCTTAAACTTATCCACTGCTGTTGCCCTGTCCTTCTCATTTAATGCTACCGATGAGTCCCAACTTTTAAACTCGCATTTTACTGCCACTCTATGTAATCTTTTTGTCAGCCTCCACACAAACTAATTATTTTCCGTGCTCCTACAAAATTACTTCTCAGTTGTTTACATTCTAGTAGTCACTCTTTCAGCACTGTATAGTATCTTTCCACAGTATAGCACTTTATCACTTTAAGCAGCTTTTATCACACACTTTTCTTGAGTACTACTTACTACCTATTCTAGCTGGTGTAGACCTCCACTGTACTTGGTGATTATCTCTTATTTGATCTCCTGTCTGGCAGCTGCGATTTGGTCCAGCCTGTTTCCCTACTCCCACTTCCTACCCACCCCCACTACTCTTACATTTATACTTCTGTAGGCTCCACAACCTCAAATACCAACCACAGACCTACACACTAGATTACTTCCCCCACCTACAGTCTCAAATCACCAATCACCACACTCCACACCTAATTACTTTCCTCCATGCAGCACCCAAATGTACAAAATCCCCTGTTACTCCTCCGCCTCCCCTCTAACTATTAACTTCCACTTAAATTCAAACTCACCCTCACCACTAGCTTTGGTTCTTTTATCATGTCTAACCCCCTTACTAGTATGCTTTACCCTCGCTTCAACAGTATTTTCTCAAACCCCCACACATTGTTACACATCAGTAACCTCCACCACCTGCCACCCATCTAAACAGTGCAATTTTTCACAATGTCCCCCCAGTTATTTCTCTGTACCCCCCCATCACTTCATTCCTAAACTCCTTACCACAACACACAGTAAACCCAATATTATACCATTTTCATCCACCCCTTGTAAAAAAACACTATACGCTGTGCTCATACTTGATCTCCATCCTGCTACAAAGTGGTGACATACATCCTAACCCAAGCCCTTCTACTTACCCCAACCATAAAATCTGTCCTAAGAACCTAAGCTAATAGCACTTAACCTCAGAAGTCTATGCAACAAAATATCCCCACTGCATGCCTGGATAGACCAAAATAAACCTGATATACTAGCCCTAATAGAGAAACATGGTTACACCCTGACATAAAACTGTGAGGTAACACCCCCCCAATTATGCCATAACTAGATTAGACAGATCTAGAAAGAAAGGAGGAGATATCCTACCACACTTAGCATTACACCTTACTCTAACAAAATCTTCGTTTTGTCATGTTGAAATATTAATATCCTTCCTAAACCTCAACAAAACTAAACAAATCTGCATCATAATAGTATATATTCCATTAAGACACAATATACCTGCTCTAGAAAATATATTGTCCTGGATCTCCCAAACAGTCAAACACTATACAGTCATCCTAGAAGATGTAAACATAGATTGTCAAAAACATTGCATCTGACTCCCCGTCAAATAGTGTTAACTTCTATGTTTTTCCAAACTTATCAAAAGCCCCACTAGCTATAAAAAGAAGTTATGTACTCACCATAACGTTCCATCTGAGTAGATACTTCATTTGTCTGCAACCTGTGGGTGTCGGATCCGACCTCGGATCTGATCCGGCAGCTTTCCAAGCTCCAAGATCCGAGCTCCTAGCTCCTCCCCCCTACCCATAATCCCCTACTACCAACCACATTACCTCAGATCGTTTTTTTTTTGCCTCACCAACTCGAGACAGAAACCAACTCTGAATGATCAGAAAAATTCCCGAGGTTCGGGGGATGGCAGGGGGGGGTCGGTTGCAGACAAATGAAGTATCTACTCAGATGGAACGTTATGGTGAGTACATAACTTCTTTATCTGAAGTAGTTACTTCATTTGATCTGCAACCTGTGGGACAGAGTCCCCAGCTAACCTACAAGAACCTGGGTGGTCCTTACGGAAGGATATTCCGAAGCACCGCGGAGCCACAAGAAGCCCTACTCCTGGAAATCATATCCAGTTTGTAATGAGAAATGAACGTATGAGATGAGGACCAGGTAGCTGCTGAACAAATATTGTCTACTGGAACCCTAGACCAAAAAGCTGTTGAGGTAGCTACAGATCTTGTGGAATGAGCACGGACGCCAACCAGAGCTGGCTTCCCAGATGAAGTGTATCCCAGCATAATGCACTGACAGATCCAATTTGCTACAGTCACTTTAGCAATTGCCTTGCCCATGGCTGACGTTGCATAAGAAACAAACAACTGGTCCGACTTGCGAAACTCTCTAGTCCTGTGCAAGTAAAAACGCAGTTGTCTGTGTACATCCAATTTGTGCAACGTGTATTCGCCTTTGTTGTGAAAATTTGGGAAAAATACAGGAAGATTTATTGATTGATTAATATTTGATTCTGTAGCCACCTTAGGCAAGAAAGACGGATTAGCCCTGAGGGACACTCTATCTTTGTGAAAGATAAGATACGGAGGTTTGATACACAGAGCTTGTAATTCTGAAACCCTCTTGGCTGAAGTCATAGCCACCAAGAAAGCCGTTTTCCAAGATAAGAACTTCAACGGAACCGAGGCCGCAGGCTCAAAAGGTGGTCTCGTTAAGGCTTGTAAGACCAGAGTGAGATCCCACGGGGGAACCACAGTCTTGACAGGTGGTTTCAAAGAAAACCTCTTAAGAAGGTTTTGCACAACTTTGTAGATGCTAAGGAGCCTATGCCGTCCCCCATGTGAAAATGGGAGATGGCCGCCAACTGCACCTTGACTGTGGAGGCACTTGCTCCCTGTCTAAAAAGCAGGGAAAGGAAGTCCAGAATAGTCGGAATAGGGACAGTAAATGGGTCCAATTCTTTGTCTTTGGCCCAGATGGAAAAACGTTTCCATTTACTGTTGTAAAGTTTTCTGGTAGATGGTTTATGAGCCGCCACCAGAATGGCCTTAATGGGGGATGAGATACCGGGAGTCCTAGCCATTAATGGAACTGGATCAACCAAGCAGCAAGTTTGAGATTGACCAGGTTTGGGGTATGGTATCTCGCTGGGTGCGAGATTAGGTCTGGACTGGGATCCAGAATCCATGGGGGAGCCACACTGTGAGACCGCAGAAAGGGGAACCAGATCTGTCAAGCCCAGAATGGGGCTATGAGGATAACTCTGCTCCCCAACCGACAGGCTTTCTGGATGAATTTCATCATAAGTGGGGGGGGGGATAAGCATAAAGGAGTCTGGGAGGCCAAGCATGGACTAGAGCATCTCTGGGGGTCTCTCCTCTGGGGGGAACTATCGCGAAGTACTCGCTGCATTTTGTGTTTAAAGGAGAAGCGAAAAGGTCGCAGCGAGGCTGACCCCATTTGTGGAAGATCTGCTTTGCAACAGACGGATTCAGAGACCACTCGTATGGAGTGAGGAACAGTCGACTTAGCTTGTCCGCCAATATGTTGGACCGTCCCGGAATGTGCATTGCTATCAGAAAGCGGTTGGTGGAAATCACCCATTCCCACACTCTCCTGGCTTCTCGACACAGGGGATAAGATCTGGTCCCTCCTTGTTTGTTTATATACCAGACAACTGACATGTTGTCCGTCTGGATTGCAATAGTCCCTAGGGGAAGAAGGTCGTGGAGAGCTTGCAACGCCAAAAGCACCGCCCTCATCTCTAGGACATTGATATGCAATGCGGTCTCTAGGGAAGTCCATGTGCCTTGAACGGATCTGCCTGAACAATGCCCCCCCCCCCCCACCCGAGGCAAGAAGCGTCTGTGGTCAACGTGGCTTCGACCCAGGGAATCACAAAGGGCCTCCCTTCTCTGAGTTCCTGTGCCTGTAACCACCACAGAAGGGAGTCCCTGCACACCCTGCTCAGGGGTATTGGCATGCATAATGGGTGGATCGACAGGGACTATTGGACTTGAAGGGTCCATTGTAATATGCGCATTTGCAGACTGGCATGAAGAGCGAGACCGATCGCTGCTGACATAGACCCCAGTGCCCTCAGGACTAACTCCGCCGGAGGAGCAGGGCTCCGAAGAAGGGCTAACACCTGAAACGACAAGCTGTTCAGCCTGACTGACGTTAGAACAACTCTGGAGATTCGTGCATCTAACCTGGCCCCATGAATTCTAGGGCTTGAGTGGGGCATAGGCAGGATTTCTGCTCATTCACTGAGATGCCTAGGTTGTGGGCCAGAGACGGAGCATAATCTCTCGCCACACAGAGCTGATGCCTGTTGGTCGCGGTGAGGAGCCATTCGTCTAGGTAAGGGAAGACCTGAATGCCCTGGAGTCTCAGGTGGGCTGCAACCACTGCCATGACCTTGGTGAACACTCTGGGGGCTGAGGTGAGGCCGAATGGAAGAACCCTGAATTGATAATGACTGGCTCCGAGCTTGAAGCGGAGGAACCTCCTGGATCATCTGTCCATTAATATGTGGTAATACGCATCCTTGAGGTGTAACGAGCGCATCCAGTCGTTCTCCCGCAGAAGGGGGAGAATTGATTGGAGAGTGACCATCCGGAACTTTTCCTTGGGTATGAACAGGTTCAGGGCGGAAAGGTCTAAGATGGGTCTGTGGTCCCCCGTTTTCTTTGGCACCAAAAAGAACCTGGAGTAATAATCCAATCTGGACTGATCTGGGGGGACGGGCTGGATGGCTCTTTTTCTTAGCAGCTTTGAAATCTCCAAAGCCGCTGCCTCCCTCTGATCGGGTGGGACATCGGAGAGACGTCTGGGTTTGGGGGGAAGGTTTATGAATGGAATGGAGTAACCCCTGGATATGATCCGGAGCACCCATCGATCTGTTGTAAGGGACTCCCAGTTTGACAGGTGCTCCGACAACCGCCCCCCGACTGCCTCCAGAGAGGGACAGACGGGCAAGCCCTCAGGGCTGTTGCGCGGGTCTGTCCGAGAAAGGTTCTCTAGACCCAAAATTACGTAGCTCCCCTCTGCCTCTGGGCCGGCGTCCACCTTGTCCTCCTCTGCCTCTAGAGGATGAGTGGTCCGCAGCAGGATGGGATTGCTGAGACTTACGGATCCACAGCTTCTTTTGTCCCCTCTGATTCCTGGAGAAGGATCTTTGGGGATTAGAGAAGCGGACTCCAGCAGACAGCGTCTTCCCGTCCTTTTTGCTTCGGACCAGCGTGTCGCGAGCAGTTTTGCCAAACAAGGCAGAACCGTCAAAAGGGGCGTTCGCAAAGGACGCCTTGAAGGGATCCGTGAAGTCGCACAGACGGAGCCAGGAGAGACGTCGCAAGACTACCCCGGCTCCGCTAGCTCTAGCGGCTCCCTCCGTTGCATGGGAGAGAAGCCGCATAGATGTATTGGAGATGGATTTTAGAGTGGCCATTCGAGTCTCAAAAACCTTTTTGTCTGGGACCGACATGGACTCCGGGGGGGGCTGCAGCGTATTCTTTAATCAAGTCTCGCTGTAGCCTAATGGTATGTGCCATATAGTTCAGCGCCCTTATGGAAAAGGTCGCTGAAGCAAACATCCGCTTCCCAATCCAGTCAAGCGCTCGAGATTCCTTATCCGGCGGGTGAACCGAAGAACTCTCCTGCACAAGTTCTTTCTTGGTGGCCGCCGCCACCAACATAGCATCAACGGGGGTTCCTTTGGCCCAAGATGGTCTATCTGTGGGTGGGCTGAGGACTTTATCGGGGCGCCTAGGGATTGGCTCCACGGTGTCGGGCTCCTTCCAAGCCCTGGTGGTAATTAAGTCCACCAAGGGGTCGGCCGGAGGGGACACCCAGGAGGTAGATGGGCCTGCCTCAAAGGCCTCCAGGAACACGGACGCATCAAGGGAGGGCTTTTGGGCTGACCACCCCCCTCTGATACGCAACATTTCCATGATGTCTCCAAAGGAGACATCTTCAGGGGGTGACCTTAGGGAACCCTCCGTATCAGCTAAGTCTGTGTCTGTGGTAACGGACTCAGGGGAGTCCAGGTGCCTCCTTTTGCACCAATGTTTCCGAGGGACCTCCTCGGTGGGACTGTCCGAAGAGGGCTCGTCCATGGGTGGTTGTTCCTCCACGGAGACTAGCTGGAGGGCTTGGGCAGGCTGTCCCGATGGACGGATGATGGAAGACAGACCCTCATACAGTGGGGGTACGGGTGGATCCGAAGCCCGGGTTGGGGATCTGGAGGACCTCGACAGTACCCTCTCCACTACCTCAAAAGCCGAAGGAGAGCCACTCTCGCCAGCCTCTGAGAGCAATCTCCTCGGATCCGAGGAAGGGATCGGGGTCGGAGCCGATGCAGTCGGTGCTGAGGCAGAGGTGTGCTCCGACGCCAACAGCGCCGAAGACACAGCAACTCCCTCGGATCCGACGCTCAGCCCTCGGCCCCGAGAGCTCGGGTCCGACAAGCTCGAAGGTATAGTCGGCGTCGAAGAGACCACAGCTATCGGCGCCGACAATTCCCCGGGTCCGAAAGGGCCTGGATCCGATGACTCCGAGACCCGAAAACGAGTCGGCGAAGGAGTGATCGGGGCAAATATGGGGGCTGCACTCCCCCCCAGAGGGGGGGAGGCAAGAGCATCCCCATCTGCATTTGGGTCTGTAAGAACCGACGCATCATCTGATCCATATCCGCTACGGAGATGCTTCGGGTCGACCTGGATGAAGTAGTAGAGGCAGACCGGGAGGGCCGCCTCGAAAATCTCGAGGGAGATCTATCCTCCTCCGGCTCCGGCGAAAAACAGGGCGAATTTGCGCAGAGGAGGGATCCGGAGACCCTCGAGGGAGACTTAAGCAGTTTTGCTGGCGGAGCCGAAGGATGAGATTCGGCCCGCCTTTTGTAGGACTTGTGTCCTTCCTTATCCTTGTGCCTCTTCTCTCTTAAGGGAAGAGGCACTAGTTTCCCCAGAGCTCAAACCCGATGAGGGATGTTGAGTCCCGGGTAGAGCTAAGGGGATAGACGGCGCCGAAGCAGCTGGGACCCGAACGGGCGAAGAAGAAGAAGCTGACTCCTGGGGGAGCTTTCCCGCCAGGATCAGCTTGTTCTTCCTATCCCGAAGTGCCCGGGGGTTAAAGGCAGCGCAGATCTGGCAAGCCTCTGACAAATGGGCTGCCCCCAGGCACAAAACGCACTGAGTGTGGCCATCAGCTGGAGAAAGCTTGTGGCCACACTCAGTACATTTAGAAAAAACGGCCTTAGGCCCTTCAGACATCATTCACACACACACCCAAACACTAGGAGTGGGAGGGGAGTGAAGATAAGCTAGTAATTAATTTAACAAAAAAGGGACCAAAAACTAGCACAAGAAGCAGAAAAAGGGACTAACACACACACAACGACAACTTTGATTGAAAAAAGTTGGTTTAAAACCAGCAATGATCTCACCCAGCCAGGAGCTCTTCACAGGGAAGCTTCTTCAGCCACGGCAAAAAACGATCTGAGGTAATGTGGTTGGTAGTAGGGGATTATGGGTAGGGGGAGGAGCTAGGAGCTCGGATCTTGGAGCTTGGAAAGCTGCCGGATCGGATCCGAGGTCGGATCCGACACCCACAGGTTGCAGATCAAATGAAGTAACTACTTCAGATCAAAGATTTCACTCAACAATCTACACTAGACTGGATCCTAGTATCTCATCAAACCAATTTCTCCTCCACAGGCACCTTCTCAGTTTCCCTCAGTGACCATCTAATCACCTTTGGCATTAGAACTGACACTCATCAACACAAAAAAACAGATACTCTGAAATCAGTCAAAAACTTGTCTAACTTCATTCAACAGAAATTTAATGATCTGCTTAAGAAAATAAACTGGACATCCCTAAAACTTCTAACTCTTAATGATGCTGTGCTGTATTTCAATGCCACCTTCGTATATATACTTGATAACCTAGCCCCTGTGCGTACAAAACAACAAAAAAAGAATTCAACCCCATGGCTAACCAAAGTTTGTAAAAACCTTATGAAGCAATGAGACTTAGCCTGGGAAACCTGGAAACAAAACAAAACTCAAGAAAATATCATTCATTTAAAAAAAATCCACAACAATACAAAAAAGCTAATGAACAAAGATAAGAAATCTTACTACTCCCACCTTCAGTTCAAACACAAAACCAACCCCCAAGAATTCTGGTATTCCATATCAACCTTACTCAACCCAGGTACAAATAAATAATAATTCACAACATCCAAGGCCCCTCCATCCCCAATATCTCAAGACTTCAAAGAGCACATTATACAATCTATAGCAGACCTACTGTCAAACACCTCCAGCACCAGACCCACCCACTCCTCCACCAGTGCTTCCACCAATTATAACTCTTCATCTAGCTCCAACCCAGTCCATTATAACAGACAAAAACTGCATAGTGACAACCCAACGATGTTCTCATTTCAGCCCATACCTACAACTACCATAAAAAGACTACTGCTAAAACTAAAACCCTGCTCCACTTCGGCAGATAGTCTTGCACCAGAATGCCTCAAAGTAGCCGCATACTCAATGGCCTACCCAATAAGTTCTGATCTTTATCAGAATCTGCACTTCCTACTGTGTGGAAAATGTTGCATATCACCCCAATCGACAAAAGAGGACACTACGTAGAACTTTCCAATTTGTATCCCATATACATTCTATCACCTATATCCAAAATCCTTGAAAGATGTATACATCAAAAATGAATGCAATACCTACTGCAAAATAATCTACTTACACCAACCCAACATGGTTTCCGCCCTGACCATAGCACATACAGTCACTTAATATCCTTTACAGATACTGCGGACAGGACTAGAGAAGCAGGAAACAATGTATCCACAGTATTCCTTGGTGTCTCTCTCTCTCTCAAGCCTTTGACACTGTTTCTCATCCCTTACCCCTCAACACTCTCTGACCTAGCTTTTCCTAGACCATAGTACAGTGGTTTCAAAATTACTTACATTATCGGAAACAGGGCATAAAATGGACACATGTAATTTCCCACTTTCTCCATAACATAACCCAACAGGTTCTATCCTAGGCCCCCTGCTGTTTAATATTTTCACAAACAATCTGCATACTTTCTCATACCCTGGAACTCTCATCCAATATGAAGATGTTTCCACTATTATCTCACCTCTCACACACTTCCTGAACTACTGTCCAACACACAAAAGGCTTTCATTGGCTTGGAAACATGGCTTACAAATGCTTAACTTTTTCCTTAATCATAAGAAAACGAAGCTTGTACTCTGTGTTTTTTGTGAAAAACACCCCTGACCTGGATCAGTTCAAAATATACTCAGCAGATAACACAATTATTGAAATAGTAGAGCACACCAAACTTCTTGGAGTTGTTTTCGATAATAAACTGAACTTCGACCTCCACATCCAACAAAACAAAGAAAACTCACCAGAAATTAGGACTTCTCTATAGAAATAAACACTTCCCTAAGGACCTCATCCAAACTTGCCATGGCTAAAACTTTTCTGCTCCCCTCCCTATTCTGTGGTGCTACTATTTTAACCAACCAACAGACTTCTATTACATCCAAATTGGAACAGTGTTATAACAAAGTTGCAGAGTTTCCCACAAATTCTAAATATCTTATGAATCGCTGTAAATCATTATGTGAACTTAAGTGGCTTGAACTCCCAAGGCAACTCAACTATATTCAGCTGCAAACTGTGCACAATCTATTCTACAAACCCTTGGCCTGTCCAGCACTTGGCAACCTAGTCAAAACCTAACAGACCTCTAAGATCTGAGGACAAAACAAATACTAACAATCTCAAAACCCACAAAGACCAGGGTATTCTCTACTCATACTCTTGTCACAAAAGCATGCAATTCTCTCCCCCCCAGCTACAAGATCAATTCCAACCCTAACAGTTTTCATAGCTGCTTTAAAACAATATCTTAATAGCACGTGGCTGTGCACCTGCATGTCTTCAGGTTAATCTCCCTTCTGCTTCATCTCCTAGGCACAGCTCCCACACTCTTCTCCAGTATTCAACTGGTTTTCCTCATACTCTCAATGTTTCTTGAAACACTCCCGAAACTGTACTGTTAAACTGTAATATTTTCCTTTTACTTGAACTTATGTGATGTTACTGTAAGATATTTGTGTGCCATGATTGTTTTCTACTGTTATGTTTGTCTGAATTTGGAACCTTTCTCTCCGGGCCTCCTCTGAAAACGTGTTCTATTGACCCAGTTGGACTATCCCGGTAAGCAAATGTCAGATAAAATGTGTGTGTGTGTGTATATATGTATGTGTGTGTGTGTGTGTGTGTGTATGTATATATATATATATATATATGTATCCCTCTGTGCTACCTGCACAACTTGGGAACTCTCTCTCTCTCTCGATCGAGATATATATATATATATATATATATATATATTTATCTTATCTTACTTATATATATATATATATATATATATAT